>NC_091128.1:3790561-4090561 GCF_040183065.1 Periplaneta americana
AAATACTACGTGACTATTAGATACAGGAAAGTGTCCATCGTATGAGACTGTCTTTGCTATAGATTGATTTTCGCATAATAGAGCAGAAAATGAATTATTTATAATCGGTACACAAGATGTTCAATTGAGTTAACATTACCATTGGGATATCCAGGCATTTAACTGTGATATTAACGCAGATCACTTTTATTTATCGCCTAAATCACTGCTACCTGCTCTCCACCCCCCTGCAAACTGCTGTCCACATTTCACAGACCCTGCACAGACGTCGAATGCGAGACGGCAGAGCGGAGAGAGGTGACGTCACAGTGCTGTATCCTGCCTGGTGTGGCTATGCACGTTGCAGGTTACGCAGTGGCTCGGCGCACGATTGCGTTTTCGCCACCGCTGATCTAAGACAACGCGTGACATTAGGACGGGATAAACAGCCTTGCCTAGGCGGGATCTGAAAGTCAGCGAATTCTATTCCATGCTTGAAGTACCGAGCATTAGCTGCTGCGTGCACCACGGCTAGCCCGGAGAATAAAATAACTTAATCAAAACCAATATTTTGTACATTCTTACTGCAGATTTGACCCTTAAGACGCATGTAGCATTCGTCATTCATAGTCGTCTCAATACACCTTTCTTAAAAAACTAGTCCACACCTGTGGAGTAACGGTTAGCGCGTCTGGCCGCGAAACCAGGTGGGCCGGGTTCGATTCTCGGTCGAGGCAAGTTACCTAGTTGAGGTTTTTTCCGGAGTTTTCCCTCAACCCAATGTTATCAAATGCTGGGTAACTTTCGCTGCTGGACCCCGGACTCATTTCACCAGCATTATCACCTTCATTTCATTCAGACGCTAAATAACCTAAGATGTTGATAAAGCGTTGTAAAATAACATAAAAAGAAGCTATTCAATGAATAGCACATAAAATATTATTGCATGACTGTTATTCCGTCGCATGGGAAAACGCAAGTACTAGATAATGCTAGGTTTACACGGCGACAGTTTAGAGCGAGAGAAGATCTAAAGTATCAGGAGAGCTCTCTAAAGGAGTGTTTACACGGTGACAGAATATAGCTTCTCTAAACCCATTACCGAGCTCTCATGAGATTTATATAACTCTAAACTCTAATGTTACTCTCCGGACCGTTTACATGGTGCAGACAGTTTAGAGTGTGAGAAAGTGTTACGAGCATATAGAAAAGAACAGGCTGGTCAGTGCGTTTAAAACTATGGCAGAAACACAGCATTTTTCTGCCGCTGTAGTGTGCAGTTCTTCTGAATTGAAAGGAGAAATAGATCTACGTGGGAAAAACCCTGGATATCTCGTGGGAACACGCATGGAACTTACACATCGGACCTGTAATTGGCGAAAAAGATACAACTATGAGGATGGTCATTAGTATAAAGGAAAGGCTGTTGGTCACATTACGCTTCCTAGCAACAGGTTTATACCCTAAACACATTATTTTGTTGTTCTTAACAGAATAAATTATGAATAATAATAATAATAATAATAACAATAATAATAATAAATAAATATATGAAAATGGTAGATTACATAGCTCATGTAAAATGTATTAAGTTTCTTTCATTATGTTCGAAAAGGTATGTTACTTGTATGTATGTATGTATTTATTCACACTGCAATGGGTATATACACGGTGGCAGTGGTAACTAATTACACTCAATAATGACAATAATAAACTTATTAATTAAAATACAATTAATGATAATACTAATAATTAATAATAATAATAATAATAATAATAATAATAATAATAATAATAATAATAATAATAATAATAATAATAATAATAATAACAACAGGGAATATACTAAATTAAATGAAACGATCACTTAAAATAACATTTGAAATATCCTAATTTGTATCTTAAAACTAAGATCGAACTAAAACCCACGAGTATATGTTCATATCTGCACAAGTACCTTTCAACATTACACTCATTTCGCTGTCAACTCACTCACTGCACTGGAACTACGACACATTTCACTGATTCTATCCTGATTTCACTAACACTTCAAAAACATTTCACTGTTCAAATACTTTGCACTGCCACTATAACCTATAAAGCTTCACTGACAGGAACACGTTTCACTTACACAGCACATGGTGTATGAATTGAACAACAGGAAGGCAGTGTCTGAGTTTATAATATGTAATATCTTTTCGTATAAAAAATGACAACCATTTATTTTAATATAATTGATACGTGGAAGTTTTGAACTTACGTCTATTGACCATAAAATATTGTACGAAGCATTTAATACGCAACGATGAGTCCTTTAAATGCCCCAAATGTCAATGTCAATAAGTGTTCTGCTACAAATATCTAGAACCGAACGGCGCTCTGAGCGGCGGAATTGCGTCTCTGCATTTACACGGCGAGAGTTTAGAGAAGAGAGGGCTAGAGATTATACTGAGTATAGCTCGTGCGGAACCTGGTGAAACTTGGAGGGAGAGAACAGTATTGTGGTGTGGGATCGACTACCGACCGATGTTATGTGACGAGATGCAAGCGAGACTGAACAAGCGTTACCCCCTCCACTCTTAACCGCCCGTAGAACTGGTTTCTCCATCAAGGTTCACCAGGTTCCTTTCGAGATATATCACCGTGTAAACGGTTTTGAGAGTAGGTATCTCGTTGACTCTAATTAGATATTAGAGAGAATAAATAGAGCGGCCTTGAAAACTGCTCTCGCCGTGTAAATACCCTGGACAAAGAACTCGCATATGCTCTCAACTCTCATTATAGTTATTCTAAATTATTCAACTCAGTTGAACTCTTTCATATACTCTAGCGACAGAAGCAATATAAATGAAGGCCAAAAACATTGGAGTGTCGAAGACACGAAGATTGATTGAAGCATATGAATGGGAAAGTTGTTTGTGCAATGTGTTTAACAAGAATTACAAGAATAAGGACCTTGAGAAATCAGGCATTGTCAAAATTAGCTGAGACTGTTGAGGCGTCTGAATTTGGCTTTTAGTTTTGTTAATTCATTGTAATTTGGCGTAATTTTAGCAAGGTCCATTGTTTTAGTTGTTAATTATTTTGTGGGTTTTATTCTTGCCTATTTATTTGCTGGAGGAGGTACAGCGAAAGGTCCATAACCTCCAGTATGTGCGAACTGTAATAATAATAATAATAATAATAATAATAATAATACAATAGTGATAATAATAATATTATATTATTATTATCATCACTATTATGTTATTATCACTATTGTTTTATTATTATATTATTATTATTATTATTATTATTATTACTGCTGTGCCATTATCACCATTCACTTGATGTGGAATATTTTCTATATTCCTTTAATATTGTTGATAATGCATCATATTAATAATAATAACGCTCACCTAGTGCATTATAAACGAATCACATAACTGGTACAGTGGGGTCTGTACCGGTATCTGTTAACAAGAATATAGTTATAGTTTAACAAAACGAAATAGCCACAACTATTACACTGTATTAGTAGAGCCATTATAAACACAATATTATAATGAAAGAAGATGAACAATGTTATGTGAAAAACTGTTTTTTTTTTTTTTTAACACTCGGTCTCTTTTGAGGAACTTAAACGCAATCAATCATTTCATCGCAAATTCTGCACACTTTTGTTTAACATTGGAGGTAAATTGAACTTCGGCCCTTGTAGCAAGAATATTTTTTTCCTCCTTAATTTTGGGGTGCACAAAGCATATCTTCTTCTTCTTTTTCTTCTTCTCAAGAACCACTTCTTCAGCTGCATCCGTTGCCTTTCTTTCATCAGGAAGCCTGAAAATTGTCTTTATACAGGGTTCCTACAAAAGACCTTTCCGGTTTCGAACACATGTAATTTACGTGCTATGAATCTGAGGTGCATGAAAATAGTACCAATGGAAAGAGAAACTCCAAACGTTTAGTTTCTTGACTTAAAGATGTTCAATGTGTCCCCCCCCCTTAGTAACACGGCACACATCAAGCCTATAGTCAAGTTCCACGTAGGTACGCGGATTTTCCGATCTTCAGATTCTGAGATTATGTCTGTTCACCTTACCAGAAAGTTGAAAAGTGACGTCGTCAGAAAACACCACGGAACGAATTAATTCATCATCGTTTTCAATTAAAGTCTACATACTTGTGCAGAAATTTCTTCGTAGCACTTTCTCCTCTGGTATTAGGGCTTGCAGCAACTGTAGTAGGTATGGATGGATTCGCAACCGCTTGCGAAGAATCGTGCCTTTAAATATGTGTACCATTAACGGATTTTAGGCCCACTGGGTGGATCTGCACCAAACTTTGTTCAGTAATGCTTTTGCACATTAATAACCGACTGGTTCGCATGAAAATTAAGCTTTTCTGTCGTCTATAGCAGCCATTTCGCCTCAACAATGAACAAATTTGTTTATATGCACTATTATGAGGCGTGTTATCAAGTAGGGAAACAATGTTAATACAACTAAACTTTTTGAGTTTCTTTTTCCATTGGTACTATTTTCATGTATCTCTGATTCATAGAATGTAATTACATGTGTGCCGACTTGAGCTATAATTTGCACATTTTTGATCAAGACTGTCAACTCCGTCCTTCGTGCAATTATAGTATTCTATATAAATAATGACTCGCCCAACAATATTAGTAACGCAAGTGCTATGCGCGGTCAGGTCACACAACTGCTGACACACTGCTCAGAAGTTAGATGGGTGATGATGTCATAAAATGCACTGACCAGCCTATTCTTCTCTAAATGCTCTCTCGCAACACTTTCTCTCACTCTAAACTGTCTGCACCATGTAAACGGTCCGGAGAGTAACTTAGAGTTTAGAATTATATAAATCTCATGAGAGCTCGCTAATGGGTTTAGAGAAGCTATATTCTGTCACCGTGTAAACACTCCGTTAGAGAGCTCTCCTGATTCTTCGGAACTTCGCTCTGAACTGTCCCCGTGCAAACGTAGCATGATTGTTACTTTAGACCTGTATTTCAAGAGTTATGCGCAAGCTTGTATAATCTCGTACGCAACAGTCGCGAGAGTTAATGAAAAAGTTCAACTTAGCTGACTAATTTAGAGTAGCTATAATGAGAGCTGACAGTATATGTGAGTTCTCTGTTCAGGGTGTTTACACGGCGAGAGCAGTTTTCAAGGCCGCTCTATTTAGACTCTCTATTTAGCTATTAGAGTCAACGAGATACCTGCTCTCACAACCGTTTACACGGTGATACTCAGCTATAATATCTAGCTCTCTTCTCTAAACTGTCGCAGTGTAAACGTAGCATTAGATGTTGTGCTTGCGGTTGCAAACGTTGTCAAAGAACTTAGAGCTCTGGAGGAGAGAACACATAGAAAAAAGAAAGAAGTGTGGGTGAGAAAGTGAAGTCCACGTAGAAAAATACAAAAGTGCATCAGAAACAAGATGTTAAAGATATCTGAAAACATAAATTACCTATGAAACCAAAATTCAGAGAATCCCTGATAAAATGAATTACCATCCCTGCACATATAAATAATTGAAAATAGTGAAATGAAATGAAAGATCCTTTATTGGTAATATATTTTTATTCCTACTCAGAGAGATGACATTGGAAGATTCTCGGTCATTTAGCAATTTTCTAGGAATTGATGAGAGTACGTTCAACAAACTTCTAACACCATATAAATCATTTTAGTGCCGTGAAATCAATACGTTCACATTTGGAAACAATTATTATACTTTAATTGTCCGCGTTTCTATTATAATATAATATAATACGTCTAAACCCCCTCAATAACATATTTTTCATGTTTTTTTTTTTCATCATTAGATACAAAGAGAAAACCATACTGGCTTTTATTAAACTTTTTAGCAAACTAATACTCTCTTGAATGTATAATGGCTACATTCACTAAAATGCGCTCTCAACGTAGAAAGTATCATAAAATTCATACAGTATTTGCAGTTCTAAATATATGATCGTTCAAACATAGTTTACAATACACGTGTGTTAAGTGCGTAACACACTCTACTTCGTCTCGTCTTTTCTAACTTTTCTTTGATTCTGTTATAATGCGTCCTTCAAGAGAAGGAAGATAAGAGATGATGCGAAGTCTAAAATCTGGCGATATTTGTCCCGCAAGTAGTGATACTCGCGTGTAATTAATAGAATCGTCCTGTTTATGTGTAAGTGTGAGTGTGAAGCAGTATGTGCTAGGTATAGATTTTTGCTAATTTTTTCGGCGATGTATGTAATGGAGGGGGAAAGGAACTAGCCACCCTACTTCATTATCTCCTGGCCTAGTTGCCTCATAAGTGGTGTCTTCTTGGTATAATTTGTGAGGTTCAGACTTTTCTTCGGAAAATTGACTAAACAACAATCCTATAATATTGTATTTAATATTTAAAAATGAATTGCAAGTCGGCTATTTTAACATTATGTAGAAAAATATCGCATAATAAAATTAAAATATTAGCTTAAGTCCAAAACATTACCAAACGCGAGTACTAATGTTAGGAGATACAGCGCGAATCCGTAAGGTTTAATGAAAACAGTTATAATACGCCTACTTATGTTTATTGAAACAACTCTTCTGTACTAGCTAATACAAAAGTTCCTAGAGTGTTTCATAGGAATAAAATATGAATGAGATTAGCTTTGTCACACAATTGCTATTAAATATAGGCTCATATGTTTGCTTTTAAGAATGAAACCTTCCCTAAACCAAGAAAATAATTAACTTTGAACTATTAAAGCTTAGTAAGATGTTAAATGACGCAAAGTTCATATCGGCAGGTTCTCTAGAAATATATTTCTGTACTAAGCATGCCATGACATTCTGAGGGACTGATAAAAGTCAACAAAGATGCGAATATGAAATCATTCCTTATAGACAGGTCGTATGTAGGCTAGAATTTTTCTCTTAAGACATTGTGAATTTTTTTCAACTCAACAGTAGGATTTTATTCTTCCAACAATAATTCCTTTCTACAATTCACCTTAAACGCTCTCGTCAACAATAGGATTTTCACTCAACACAGTATTCGTTATAGCACTCAACTGACGGCAATGACAATTTACTTGGACTATTACGAACAACAATGAACTGTTAATCTTAACTAATATTTACAAAGCACTATTTACAACACAGAACGGTCAGTTCTCAGTTCACAGTTCTTCTAGCTCAGTCACTAGAGTTCACAGTATCTCGAACCACAGACCTTCACAGACAGTTCACTGTACTCGAACTCAGGTCCCTCCAACTGCGGTCCACTGCACTCGAACTCAGGTCCCTCCAACTGCGGTACGCTGCACTCGAACTCAGGCCTTCGGATGCTGACACAGTCGCGGACGCACACTCGAGTCGACCTCCGGTACACAAGACTGGCTTGCTTGCTTGCTCTGTCTTACTCACTGAATGGCTGAATAAACTGAAAAACTCCTCGCCTTCACTTGCGCGCGTAATTTATAACCACAGCAACGTAACCGAGAAACTTCGAATTCGCGATTTTTCCACTTCGACGGGCTTCTGGAAGAGTCGGGAAGGTCCGTTCCCCATTCACTGCGTAAGTAGTAGCTGCGCGCGCAGCCTCCCCTCGCGTGTAGGCCCTTTCCCCACTTCTCTCCGCCGCGCGCCGTCCCTCCGTGCTCCGCGCGATCTGCTCTCTTGCGGAACGCTGGTCGTGAGTTCGGATCTCACGTCGCTGTCACAATATGTTAAAGATGTGAACAACTTACCACTTTCACTAAATTCTAATTCAATTGCATCTCATATTGCCCTTTTTCCTTACTTACTTGTAATCCTCTAGAATAAATCGTATAAAACTGGATGTTTCCTTACAATTTCTCACAGAACACTATCAAAAAATTCGCGGCGCCAGCGAAAAAAACCGCGCAGGCGGCGAATCTAAATTTCAACGCTGCAGATTCGCAGACGTCCGGCGATACTTTCGCGTCGGTGTGGGCACACTCGTATACCGCAATGTACACTGAGGCAGTGGCAACTTTGCGAAGTGAAAAATTCGCCACCGGTGCGAATATTTCGCTTCGGTGTGGGGAGGCCTTAATACTGGTAAACGAAATCTTGAAAAGAGATGGTCTTGATTCTAGAGCATCAACGTAACTACTTAAAGAAATTTAAAACTCTTCCTAGTCTTGAAACAAATTCAGCACCATAATATACGGTGATAATTAGACCGCGGGATTGGGGGCGATTGCAGTTGACTATGCAGACGGGTATTGAGTATGACGTAAGTCTCTATCGCCTTTCGCCGTACTGTTCCGTACATCGAACTCGAAACATTCAGAGTTTGTTTAGCTGTCATACTGAAGAGTTGCGTGTATGAAATGCCATATTACAATGCCCAAAACAACTCGTTCACGAAGTGCAATACTAAATAATTTAGCCGAACAATTCGGACGCGATATATTTAAGCTATTATAGAAGGAGAAAGTGTTGTATGTGTCGTGTGTACTTTCAGATTATTGCGAACTAAGAAGTACTGTTTTGAAAGGCACTGTAATAGTAAAGCACACAAGGAAAATATTGAACGCAATTCAAACAAGACCAATCGAGTCCAAATAATCGGTCACAATTCAATATAGGTTTATTTGACATGTTGGTACACACAAACATTCCATTCAGAACTTTGGACAATCCCACTTTAGATCATTTCTGGAAAAATACACAAATCAACATATTCCAGGAGAAGCAAAAATACGTAAAGAATATTTACCAATTACCGACACGTACCAGAATACGATTGGCAAAATTCGAGAAAGAATGAACGATTAGAAAATATATGGGATTCAGTTGACAGACGTAAGTGTCAGATATGTGGCAAATGTGGTGGTCGGTAAACTTTCCGAGAACTCTGCAGGGAAAAAAATTGTGCTAACTTCAGAGAAATTGGAAAAGGTAAACCATGCAACTATTGTCCAATTTTTTATAAGACTATGCGCCTTTTATAGACGGAAAGGATTAAATATGATAATGTACTTCTTTTCGTCATTGATGCAGCTTCATATATTATTAAGACAGAAAGCAACTTAAAGAGCGGCATTCCAACATGGGGCATTCAACTTGTCTGGCGCACAAACTGCATAGAGTTGCTGGAGCTATTCCTGCTTTATATAGCGATGTGGACTGTTTTATAGCGCATGTGAAAAAAAATTCTCAAAGCCCCTTCAAGAATATTAAAATTTCAAGAAATTACACCAGATCTCTCCCTTCCACCTTAATCCGTAGTTACAGGATGGGGCACCTGGCTTGAAGCTGCCTTATGTTTCGCAGAACATTACAATAGTTATTCATGCTTTAGATGGCAAAGATTCAGCTGCCATCACAACAGCAAAATCCCTGATTTCAGAAAATATGCACCAAAATCTACAATTCATAAAGACCAATTACGGAAACTTGCCACAAGTTATAACTCAACTGGAAACGTCTGGTCTACAAATGTATTAAATTAACTGAGAAAGTATCGGAAATAATTAACAAGGTACACCAAGAACTGCATCCTGATAAGGTAAATGACAAATTAGGTAGTGAAATAAAAAAATAACGACTGTGCAGTGCTGAATAGTTTGGTGAAAAATCAGGACAAAAACTTAAATGAAAATGTAAACCTTTTCACGTACGCTTCATTAACCTCATGCGATGTCGAAGGAAGCTTTTCGCAGTACAAACATATTCTAACTGAATCTACGTTGTACATTGTAATTCCTTATTGTAAAGAAAACGATTCCGTCAATATCGCATCAATTAGGTAAGTACGAAATGTATGATTATTGTATGTATGCAATTCATATACTCAAGCCTGTACGTCTGAAGCACGCACAGTGAGTTGCTTACCTGAGAGTTCAGTACACTCGCCACGGAACGCTCCAGTCATACTTAACTGGACGGTGAAGGGCCAGCACTCCCGCGGTTTAGTGATAATGTGTACGTTACGGCACATACTTCAATCGAACGCAAAGAAACCACACAGGCGAAATACTGTAAGCTAGGAAGTCGCTGTGTAGAGATGGCGTTGATATCAGGTTACCAGAAGAAGGCTCTGCCAATAGACATACGAATTCACAGGCTGGTTCAAAAGTCATTAAACTCGAAATATTAACAACTGAAATGTTACATTACATCAATTGTCTATCATTTGATCGCCAATGATCAGAATAACGTCAACATCGTTTAGTATGTGTACGGATATCAGAGTGAATAGAGAAATATAGAAGTACTAGCGGATACATGCCTGGTATAGGTTGCACAAAATTAACAACCCGACTTCTTACTCACTGGCAGAATTATCTTAGCGACAATTTAAAATTTATCATAATGAGATGTCTAGCCCAATCACTTGTACCTGCTTATCACGGAATTCTATTACGTCACAGGAGTAATTCGCCTGCCTGCCACGCACACTCATGTCACTGTCGACTTGGACGGCATGTGCGCATAATAACAATGAAGCAATAGAGTTATAATGAACTTAAAATGGTAAAGTGAACAACTTTCGACGTTAATACGTCTATAATTACGGTCCAGTAGTAGGAGGCCATTCCAGAATGTCGACTAACACATTTTCAAGTCATCTTTGTCGCGCCTATAATTCGTAAACTACAATACATATTCCAATGAGGTAAACGGCGATCGATAGCCGAAGAATCAATGTATCCAACGTGATCTTAAGTTTGAGAGGGTGACGTCATCTAGCAATACGCGGAAGGAACGAAATTGAGGCAAGAATTGTCGGATCGCACGGCTACCGAGGCAGTGTAACTCGAGAATGCCAAGTGGTAGGACATTCGCAGTGATGTCAAGCTAATTGTAACGCAGCAGGTTAGAATAACAGTTCAGCCATCGGCGTAGTTCAGTGGCTAAAGCGCCTGCCTACCCATCAGGAATTGCGCTAGGGCACGGGTTCGGTTCCTGCTTGGACTGATTACCTGATTGATTTTTTTTCTGACGTTTTCACCAACCGTAAAGTAAATGTCAAGGATATAAACTCTGGAAACTGTCAGCCCTATCCTTTAAGTAAGAAAATCTAAACCCTCTGGGCGTAAAAGCAAACAGCGGACGTCCTATCGTCCCTCACGACGCGATGTCAACGTCCTTGTTAACCTATAGATCTAGCTTACTGATGCCGATAACACAAATTTTATTATTAATGGTACAAATCTTATAACTTCATCTTACAACTGCGAATATGTCGAATAAATGCTTTCAATGTGACCAAGTTTGAAGAAGCAATTAAGCTTGAAATCTCACAACTTACATTACGGCCATGTATAGATCCAGAAGGTATTACTCCAATACACCTTGCACCAATCAAATTTGTAATAGCCGCGCAAATGTTGCTGGGAATAAAATGTACCCGACAAACCTTGCATCAATGAAATTTGTAATCGCCGCGAAAGTGTTGCTGGGAATAAATTGTAGCCCACTTATATTGCACCAATCAAATATTTAGTCGCGGGGCAAGTTTTGCTGAGAAGTCAATGTATCCAACAAACCTTGCACCAATCATATTAAGTAATCGCCACGCAGGTGTTGCTTGAAATACAATGTAACCAACATTCCTTGCAACAATCAAATTTGTTATCGCCGCGCAAGTGTGGCTGGAAATAAAATGTAACCAACATATATTGCACTAATCAAATTTGTAGTCTCCGCGCAAGTGTTTCTGGGAATTCAATATAATAATTATCCAACAAACACCAATCAAATTAAGTAATCGCCACGCAGGTGTTGCTGGGAATACAATACCTAGCACCAATGAGATTTGTAATCGGCTCGCAAGTGTTGCTGGGAATAAACTGTAGTCAACATACATGGCAAGAATCAAATATTGCTGTGTCAGTGTTGCTGCGAATTCAATATATCGAACAAAGCTTGCATCAACCAAATTTGTAATAGCCGCGCAAATATTGCTGTGAATACAATTACTGCTAGTTTCTCTAGGGTTGTTGTTGTCTGAATGCGTACTTCACTTATGGCAAAGGGGAAGAGAAGGCTTCGTGGCATTAACTGTACCGGAATAAATAAATAGGTAGATAGATGGATAAATAAATAAATAAATAAATAAATAATAAGGTAGATACGTAAGTAAGTAGATAAGTAGACAGACAGGCAGACAGATAAATAAGTTAATACATAAATAAACAAATATACAAATAAATAAGCAGGTAAATAAGTTAATAAAAGAATTAATAAATGTACAAGCAAATATACAAATAAATAAATAAATTCAAAACTAAGTAAATAAGTAAATATAAATAAATAAAATACTAGTGGCTTGTGCAGCCAATGCTGCAAAGTAAGTTCATTAGACGTTCAAATAAAAATTTTTCAGATTTATTTTCAATGAAAAATACCAGCCATTTTGAAAGTTATTTGCTTCCATAATAATGAAACATAGTCCCTCTAAATGGTTTTTATGCCAAATACGTTTTCATGAACCTGTGTATCCTATGTATCTGGAGTTTCAACGAGAAAACGCAAGTAACAATGTCAGGGCGATCAGTGGGTTTTTCATATGGGAGTGAAGCAATAACTATTTGGGGTCATTGTCGATTGTAAAAGTCAGGTTTGCTATGCTTTCGAACAATGGCGTTTTGGTATAGCTGCTGCATGTGGAGCTTGAAATGTAGAGGGAAAAATCACTTTATCCTGTTAAGAGATCTTGCTGAAATGATCGAGAGACTGCAAAATCTTGTAGGCCTCTTATTTTATCAGTAAGTAATACCGTCTTTCCTTAGGAACTGTAATTTTTGCGCTTTCTCGAGCCAATACCGAAGAGAATGGCGCATATAAATATCTACACCACACCGCCATTAAATATATGAAAAAGACCCAACCCCACTTGATTAATAACTATAAAAATATTTTATTTTTAATAAAAATATTATTACCTTAAGTAAATTATAGAAATGAAGATCTAATTTAACACATTCTCTATAGGCCTATCTACTTATATAAGCACAAAACGTTTTCACTTTGATATCATCAGTATAACATTAATATGTATAATTAATGAAGAACAGTTACATCATGGCATTAATTATAATAATATTTCATTTCTAATGGTAATAATGTCATCAAACTACTTCAAGTTTTGTAGATATCAATATCCAATACACAGCTGTAATTAGGAAATTACACACCGCAGAACCAGACCAGTAAATTGTTTTTTAGTAAGTCTTGAAGTTTTTAATAACCAATTGAATTTTAACTCGTCAGCAATCCTGCAGGTCCTGGCCTTCGTGTAATAGCTATTGTTTATTGTAGTGTGTGATTTGTTTTATTCTGAAATGACGGCCGTGCTGAAATGCAATTAGTTCTCAAAACTGAAGAAAGATGGATTTTGGAAAATAATGTAGGAAAATTGATATTTCACTGAAAACTACTATTTTCCTGAAAAACTTTGGGTTTCAAGCTTCAATATGAGGGGTGATTTATTAAAATCCGTTCAGCCGTTTTCCCGTAATTTCCATTACCAGTTCAAATTATATATATAGAAGATGAATAGCGCAAGTTCATACTGAAAAGATATTATAATAAAAAAATACAGTTTATATACTCGAAACTTTGTAGACCTATATGAGATATGAAGCAGTTCACAATTGCCTAATAAAAATGCGTCGATATTTCGCTCATTGTGTCTCAGTAGCTAACAATATAGCACATTATACTGAAATAGCCATTTAAATTTCCTTGTAGGCCTATATCGGACGACAATTGTGGTCCTTTATTCTAAACTCGTTTTGGTGTATCATCGTTGTAACGGAGATTCCGTTGTACCGAAACTTTTCGGTTGTTGCCGAAGAAAGTATGTTCCTAGTTTTTGTGTGAATTCGCCCATGGGTTGACCAGTTGCCCTCATTTGCAGCCGATGATGGGGGTACATTCAGAAGTTTAAATGCCAGAGAACTTTTCGGTTTTTGGCACACAATCCCTTCCACCAGGTAGAAGGTGAGACACGTTGAGCAGCAACCCAAAAATTGTCTCGTGAAAAATTGCCTTTGCTTTCTTTAAATTCGGCTAAGTTAGCATAATTATTCCACTGTCATGGCCGAGCACGTTGCTACATCAGTGACGTAGTCGAATGCTTCGTTCTCCTGATTTGCAATCCGTGGAGCCAAAAAGTTCTCTGCAGCATGAACGGGCTTACATGTGAATTCCTTTCTGTTCTTAATTGCAGCCTTTATAATTAACTGATCGGACGGAGAGAACATTGAGCTATGTCATAGTACTAGATCGGCTGATTTGAAATTTGAGCGAATTGCTCGTGGACATCAGACAAAACAGCATTATCTGCGTCAACAGCGTTAATAGCTGCAGACAAGGGTTCTTTCAGACAGGTTCTACTGTAGAAGCATCTTACTACTTGAAGCAAATACCTAATTCTCAATTTGAGACAAGTCGCCTGATGTTTATGCACAACGGAGAACGTTACGGTATACAAAATTGCGTCGTTTTATACGTGTTATACCATGTTTAATACTGTGTCATATAATGCTTGTTGATATTATAGGGTATTTTTACAAGTGTACCCCTACCTATTACATTAAGTTAACATTGCGAATACACCTTCTATTTGCTCACTGTTTTCTATTAGTTCACTGTGCCTCTTTCTGCCTTGCTATATCATCAGTTTGCTGGTACTGCCGTCAGTTATCTTGTTTCAGGTATCTTTTCCCTTCTCCCTCGGTGCAAGTGTCCCATCCTCTCTGCAGTTGGTCCACCGTAAGCCGCTACTGTCTGTGCGCATCTCCGCACCTGTTCTCGACTACGCTGGTACGCCCCTGCACATCATACCGCGGCTGCATAGATTCTATTCCTGGCATCAGGATTTGGATTACTGTAGGATGCATTTATACTCTATCTATTGAGTATCTATAATAAATCACTGGCCATGCGTCTAACTTCATCTTATGACATTTTCAGGTTGAAATATATGAAACTGGCAGTGGAAGTGTTACTCCTACTGCGAGGGTTGGAACAAATTACTGTTGTAAGAGAGATATTGCACTGTTGCATGCAAATATTTACTTATAGCCCTATATCTGCAGTGCTGGGAAAAGGGACATAAGTCAGTTTCCACAAACCTTTTTTAATAATTTATTAACAACTTACGGAACATCTGCTCGCTTGGAAAAAGAGACATGAGTATTTCTCCCATTACAATAATTCATACAGGAAGAAATAAAATCGGCATAAACCAGTGTGAGTTGTCAATAAATTATCAAAAAAGGTTTGCGAAAAAAAAACTGACTTATGTCACTTTTCCCGAGCACTGCAGATGTAATAATACAGTAGGTTGAAGCCTTATTTTTCTACAATTAAATTGATGCTGAAAATATCTTATATTCCTGTTTAACATATCTCACATACCAACATCGTCAAAACTCAAATTTTTTGCACCATAATATTATGTACAGACCCTGAACACACTTATGAGAGGTCAGTCAATTTTGTATCTCATTTTCTGTTCTAGTTTATAAACTATTACATCACTGCTGTTGTTGCATTATTAAAAGCTTACGGCAATCCTGAACAAGTCTATTAGTTTTCTTCTTATTCGAGAACCATGAAAAAATAAGCATAGTATATATTATCTATAACTTTGTCGATGAAGAGACAAATGAACTTCTCTGTTCTAATTATTGTGTGACAACTAATTGTTTGTTTATTACACATATAGTAACAGCTGTTAGTGACCGAGCCAGAGCTATACAATAAAGTGAATTATACCAGTTGGATATCAGAGATTTTCCCTGCATTGAAATGTAAAATGCAGGGACGATACGTAGTGACTGATGAAAATTACGAATTAATTACGATAAAGGTTATGAGATTATGAAATTAATATTACTGGCCTACTGTATTTGCTGTAAGCTTCATCTGCGTGGCTTTAAATCCTGTCAGTTGATATGTGTACCTTATATTCCCCCCCTTTTACCCCAGGTACGATTTCCTTGTCCTTTGAGCCAATAGCATCGGTGTCAGACACTATTGGTATTAGAGGAGTTGTACTCAAGCCTTTTCGTTCATATTTAGAAAATATATATCAAAAAGTTATAATTGACAATTATAATAACAATTATAAATTGATCGTTACTGGAATTCCACAAGGTACAGTATTAGAACCAATCTTATTTATAATATATACGAATTAATAATTTGTTGAAAATTGTTCTAAAGAAATAAAGTGGTAATCTATTTTGTTTTGCAGATAATACTGTACTAACATTTAATGGGGAAAATTGGGATAACACTTATTTCAATGCTAGCAATGGAATTAACGTAGTGAAAAATTGGCTTGACTTTAATCTCCTGTCCTTAAATACCAATAAAACTACCTATATTCCATTTTCTTTAACAACGGAAGGTTTACCTCCACCTATGAATAATTATCACTTAGTAATACATAATATTACGTGTAATGAATTAACAAATAATGATTGTAATTGGCCACATCTAACACCTTCCACACAAGTCAAATATTTAGGAATTATTATAGATCAACATTTACGTTGGAATAAACAAATTGATTTTATGTGTACAAGTATAACAAAGACAGTTTATCAATTCATAATCCTTCGAAATTTTATCACTAAGCAGGAATTGAGAATAATATTTTATTACACAGAAGATTAATAAAAATTTGTCTAACAAAAATATAGATTACCCAAAAAATTTAATTTATTCAGATTTTGATGTATTAACTATTGAAGAAATTTATAAATATAGTTTACTAACTTACTACCACAGAAATCAAATAAAACTTAAATCTAATCGACACGAATATCGTACACGAAGGCAAAAGTTTACTTTCTCATTAATTGAACCTAAATGTCATACAAGTGCAGCTCTTAAACATGGTGCTAGTTTCGGCTCAATAATTATAACTAATTACAAACCATTTTCCAAATTTGAAATATTAAAAAATTGAAGCTTTTAAAAAGAGATTTATAAAATTATTCATGATATGTAATATAAAAAATGTGTGTATTTTTTCACCTTTTGTTTCTGTCGACTATATTCATTTCTTTATTGAATATCACTGGCTTCTGTCTGATTGTCAACTTATATTAAATGTTTTTTTTCTTTCTCTCTTTCTTCCTTTTTTTGTTTTTGTGTGTTATTTAATGGCCTGAATTAAGTTGCTTATTTAGTAAACTGCCCTTGTAAATTTAATGTTACATTATTGACTAAGACCACACCGTACACGAGCCTGCCCCTTAGGGTAGTTGCTAGAAACATTTTTGTTTTATAATTTTAATTTGTACTCACTAGCTACCTAGTTAAATAAATTATTACTTGACTATTTTGAATCAATAATTACATACACAGTATTCAGTATTATTATTTCAGTACCGGTATATCTTGCAGTGATTTTTACAACTTTTCTCATACATAATTAGGTTATAGTTAATACTGTAATGTAAAAAGGTAGATAAATAAATAAAGGTATGAAAAATATAATTACTGCCTGCAGAACACTGTGTTCATTAATGCTGTTCTTTCTGCATTTCCATTGTAACGATCGGCTCCACAGGCACATCTACCACCTCACTGGCTATGTTGTGCAGAACTGCTGTCGCTACAATGGTCGCCAATGTTGAGGAATTTTCGCCCTCATTTCTAGTGCCAGAACAGGACATTTCCTCTTCCAAACTTCAAATAATCTCTCTACTGGGATTTTGATACTATATAAAAAAATAATTGGAATATTCATTGATTTCCAAATTTGCACACTGAAGGCAGGTATCAAATACAGTACTGTCATGTACTGACCCAGACTAATGTGCGGTTACATCAAGAATCCTCCGATTTTTGGTGCAGATATATATATATATATATAATATTTATATTTTATTTATATTTTACTGTGTTATAAAGTGTATACAGGCCTATGTACTTAAACTATAATAAACGTGTTTTATTATTATAAACGGAGTTTTAATGCACTTTCTACTGTTCTTTTAGGTTATTTTACTTAAACCGGTCAGCTTATATCCCAATTAGTCCGGATCAACGAGGTTTTACTGTATTCATTTTGAGTTAAAGCTAGGTTCTCATCCATAAGGTGTTAGCTATTAACTTGTGAAGTGAAGCGACATAGTTTTATTTCAAAGATTTTCCAGTAGAAAGAGCTTAGATCTTCTTACACCAACTGGAATCGCCGCACCACTACCGGTGTAGTCGTATAACTCACACAGTGGCTATTCCTCCATGAAGGATATGAGAATGATCCTACAGTTTAATTTCGTGCCTCTCAGGACAGAAAACATTTTAATTACATATTTTGATCTTCAATGCAGCTGACGTAATAATTTTATTTAAGCTTCCAATTTCTGTCGTGAGTTGTCGCCACTGCACAGCTCAGAAATAATTTCTGAGGAATCATCCAAATATCTTACAGCAAACGGTTTTTTCTAGCAGTGAATTAAGTGGGCAGGGGAGGATGCTGAGGGCGGAGTATGGCTTGACTTTAACCGCGTATGAGGATATGACCGTGAATCCTAATACTACGACCCTTCTTTCTGGGTGATGAAGACCCTGTCAAAGATTACAATAATAATTTTCAAGTACCCTTATAGCCTTCTTAAATGCATTTCAGTGGTTATTTTAAAAGAATGGAATAAACGAAATAATAAATAATTTAAAATAATATAATCATGTAAAATTTTCACTGCTTGTTTACTTTGTGACCTGGTAGAGTGTAAGAGAAGGTCCTATGGCCTTAACTCTGCCAGCATAAATAAACAAATTATTATTAATGTATTATTATTATTATTATTATTATTATTATTATTATTATTATTATTATTATTAAATATAAAAAGAATAAAAATAAATTACATAAAAGTAAATAAAATAGGCCATAATAAATACAAGAATTAACTGGATTTTCAGATGACATGACAGCCGAAAGAAAATCTGAAGTTGCATATCATCATTTAGAAGAATTTAACTACAGCAAGAAATTAATTGCGCAAACGTACGACGGAGCATCGGTAAATATCGGGCAGTACAATGGCTTAGGAGCCATCTTCGCAAGTAAAAGGGGCAGGAGAATCGAACTTCATTACAAATAAATTGCCAGTTCCAGAATGGTGAGTCAAAAGCTAACATAGTCCTATTTGTGTTGAATTTGATTGCTCTATTATTATTATTATTGTTATTATTATTATTATTATTATTATTATCATTATTATTATCATTATTATTATTATTATTATTATTATTATTATTATTATTATTATTATTAGTTTGTGTCTTGGTCATTAGTCATCAATTTCATATCCTACATAAAAAAATCACGAGTCGCCACTGAACTCCCAATATCTGCTAGTAGCTTCCCCAAAAGTCGTCTGCTATCGCTGTTATTGTTTAGGTTAAGTTCTATTTGTTTACATCTACAAAATTGCTACCTATTTAAATGCCACGATGGGTCACGTCTACTCCCTCTGCAAGGCTTCTCCTCTTTTTATTTCAAAATTACTGTGGTTTCCCTTAATTTTCTAATACTTGTTCGCACAATGAGACAAAGAGTCCGTTTCAGTTAATACATATATGAGTCCAACTGATTGCAGACTTTCAGGATGTATGTAGAATGCATTTGAATTTCGGTGTCTATTTTCTAGATTTAAATGTTTTCCACGCATTCACATTTTTCAAAATTTATCTGCTACCACATTTATTGACACATTGTTTTGATTTTTTTCCGCTCTTTCAGTATATTCCATTATTTGATAATTAACATTCAATATTATGCAATTGTAGAGCATGATTGGGTCTAAAATATGTAATTCCCTATAATGCATGTTTTCTTTTTAATTTTGAAATGATTAAATTCAATAATTTTCAATTCAAAACATAATTAAAGCTTCAGCTAACTAAAGGCAATTATATTATCCAATGCCATAAGATAGCTTGTGAATAAAATTTATTGAAGAATTTGTGAAATTATGGCAAAAGACAGGAAATATATTGATATAAAATATTAATATAAAATTGTTATAATTAATTAATAATGCCAATATTACTTACACTACAGCTTTGAAAATCTGCACTGTATGTACCAAGTATTGCTCAGAACTAGTATGCAAAAAAAAAAAAAAATACAGTTACTGTATGTTTTATAGTTTAGAAATTATCAAAATTCAGCTCAGCTCCTCCTTAAGCACCATAACGAAACAAAACTAAGAACAAAGCGCTAACATGTAATATCTTCATAAACAGGACACTCGACTAAGCCAATCCCAATCCTTCACACCTCTATATTATCTATCTACCTTGCCTTCGCTTCAGTTACATATCATCGAACCACAATCTCTTCACACGCACCCAAAATAGCCGCATACTAGTCACACCAACACATAAGACATCATCGTATTCGTCATCATACACAATCTCGCTATCGCGCTTGTGGAATACCCACCCAGTGACATCAGAGACTGTCGGAATTAAACAGTATTCAAAATAAACTTAGTAAGCATATTCTTGCTGGGAAGAGTACAATGCACTAAACTGAGTATTCTAACTTCATTGTAAATGTTTCGAAATTGTTACTGTTTCATTTCCATTAAAATATTACTTATTCAAACCCGTTTGCGTCCAATAACGTGCATTCATCGTCGTCTCTACACATTTAATATTTCGATAATAAAAGCTGTAGTATGCCAACACTCCCTTGTCAGTATAAAATATCTTATGGAACAGCAGAATTAAACAACAGAGAAATTCTCTAATATTTATCACTGTATGAAGTCAAAACGAGTAGTAACCCACCCTGAATACTACCTATGTATAAGTAGGCACATTGCATTCTAATAAAATATTATAATTTCTACATGTTTGTGTGTCAGCATTTAGTACTCGTCTAGCTATAAAATAGCAACCAATTTTTAAGTATGAACGAAGTGAATAATAATATCTTAAGGATAGAAGACGTGAAAACGTTCACATCTTTTATTGTATCGGTATTTCAACGTACCCGCGCCTTTGGGTATTGTCGTCCGACGTCATCAACAATGGCCGACAGACACGACAAGACGGATCGTTTCCATGGAAACACTGTGGTTTGCCATTTTCTATGAAAAAGTTAGAAATGATGCGAACGGCGCTTTCGGTTTTGAAAGGAGTATCTGCGATTGCGGGACGCCGAGAATTTTCGGGAGGCGCAACGCGGTTCTCCTTAGGGAGACCAGAATTGGTCAGAATTGTGACGATGCTTGGGACGGTGGGAGTAGGAGGCTATTGTCTATGGAATAGTCGTAGCCTAGCGGACAGGAATGATTCCAAGATTCCTGATCCAACTCCTTCCTCACCCACGTCGTCACAACCAGAACACCCCCGGTATGTCACCCAATTTAAATATTATTACGCACCCCCCACACCAATAATCACAGCCAAACGACAGTCATTCCCCCCATCCCCATTACCTTCCTCATCAAAATCACCTCCATCCCCATCCCCACCGCCACCTTCACCTTCACCTTCACCTCCACCTCCCCCCCCCCCGTTCTATCCTTAAGAAAGATAAAAAAGAAGATCGGGATCCCGGTCGCCCTCAGAAGACGGTGACATTTGACCTCCCCCCTGAGTCTCAAGAGACGAAGGGGAAAGGCAAAGCAACCCCGGGCAAGAGCAAACGCAAGACTCCCCGACAGCGCACCGACGCTGCTCCATGGGATCCTGATCGTCCTCTTCCTCCGATGAAGGACGCGTGGCGCCAGAGGCCATTGCGCCCTTCTGACTGGGAAGACCAAGACGACTACGTGTACATCGACGCATGGCTCAGGGAACAGAAGCATCGAATGAAGGTTTTGAAAATCCTACGGGATCTACAAACACCTTTCGATGATGACGATTTACCGGGACCATCGTCTAGCAGCGGGGGCGGGCAGAAGTAGGGGAGCAAAAGGAGGTAAGAGTCAATTCTACGTCTTAATTATTACACTTATTATTATGTGAAAAAAATATATAGTCGACCTGGTTGGCGAGTTGGTATAGCGCTGGCCATCTAAGCCCAAGGTTGCGGGTTCGATCCCGGGCCAGGTCGATGGCATTTAAGTGTGCTTAAATGCGACAGGCTCATGTCAGTAGATTTACTGGCATGTAAAAGAACTCCTGCGGGACAAAATTCCGGCACATCCGGCGACGCTGATATAACCTCTGCAGTTGCGTGCGTCGTTAAATAAAACGTAACATTTATATACGTATATACCAAATTTTTAGTGGCCGACTTTCTCTATCATTCCAAAAGTGACTGTTATAAAAGAGACAAAAAAATATAAAATGGAAAAGTAAATATTAATTCAAGTCTAAGAATATGAACGTTAATTGCAAACCACAAAAAATTAATATTCGATTGCACTTGCCCATATATGGTAGGGTGGTTGGGATGGGCAGGGCGGAACTCGACATGCAGCCACCTCCACGTGGTAAGTTCTGGGTTGTTTCAGTTCATACAGAATGAAACAAGCGAAGAGCTGCATCTCAACTGTGAAAGGTGGTACAAAAAATTTATACAAGGTGAAAGGTGTTCAATAACAGTATGTCCACGCACTAAATGCTTAAGGTTAAAATAATAGAATCTTCCTTCTCCATTTTTTTTATTTTTATTTAGTAAGAAATAGATTTTGTTTCTAGGAAACATCGCTATATCGCAGTGAATTCAGTAGCAGTTGCCAACAGACGGAAACACTCTTCCCTGCAGCACAGATGGCAGTCACGAGGAGATCGCCCTTACACCCTGTACCCGCCGTGCTCTGGCTTAAGATGAATGTAACAAAAACATTATCGTCGTTGTTCCTACAATATCTCCTATGTGCAAAATATAAATTTTTTCAGTAGGAAGAATAAACACATTTATTAGTGGGATTTTGTTCATTTATTTATTCTACACATTTAAATAACATCTATGTGCAGTCGGACTACATAATTGATTACAATAATCTACGCTTAATAAGCCAGTGTGTCACAATTACAAAAATAAATGCTTAATATTCACATAGGAGTTTACTTGTACCTATTATTATTATTATTATTATTATTATTATTATTATTATTATTATTATTATTATTATTATTATTATTATTATTATTATTATTATTAGTGTCATTAGCAGGAAATCATATAGATATATTAACGAAAATATAACATTGAGAGAAATGATATAATGTACTTAGAGAACAAATAAACTTGTTTTAAAATTCATGATACATAATATAAACTAGGGAACTATGTCCTATGACTATTTGAATCAGGAATCGAAAATTTCATTACTACAAGACGGCAATTCTAGCTGAAGTTTTATTATCGAATTATATAGACATGGGCCATTATTTGTACTACGGGTATGTGCAGTTGTCAAAAGAAAAAGTGGCCGCTCTCCAGAAGCAAAATTCCCTTCGGGTATCTTCGCTAGAATTCGGAGACAGGCGATGTTACATGTTGTTGTACCACGATGCCTGATATGTATAGTTATAATTTAAGTATTCTTTGTGTTACTTAATAGAGTAATGGCAGCCTTCCTGCCTCTTATGCATGAGGTCCTTGCGTTCGAATACAACCCAGTGCTTTTTATGTTCTTTTTTGTTTCGATCTTAAGACAGAGATACAAAGCATAGGCTACATAATTGCTCCTTTCTCTTATACGATTATTTTAGTAATTAACATCAGGTTCATGAATGTATTATGTCATGACTTTATCATTATTTATTATGACATTATGGCTGCAAATAAAAACAAAAAAGATTTTATTCGCAACAAAAATCTGTTTCGTGACATATACAAAACAAACGTACTGGCGTCTACCTTAGAACATAAAAAAATAATCGTTAAAAAAACAGCAAAAAGCCACGATTCTATCTTCCCCACATCTCGATCACATCTTGCAGTCGAGTGGGCATGGAATCGACTAGAATCTTTTCAAATAGCGACTGTTCTCAGCCACGACATTGCACAAGCAACCTTGACATACATAAGTGTTCTGCCCATGGGCAGGTCTTTCAATGCAAACCCAACATTCTCCAATCTTTCCTATATTCTGTCTTCCTCTTAGTCTCCGCACATGATCCACATATCTTAATGTCGTCTACTATTTGATATCTTCTTCTGCCCCGAACCCTTCTCCCGTTCATCATTCCTTCCAGTGCATCCCTCAATAGGCAGTTTCTTCTCAACCAGTGACCCAACCAATTCCTTTTTCTCTTTCTAATCAGTTTCACCATCATTCTTTCTTCATCCACTTTTTCCAACAAAACTGCATTTCTTATTCTGTCTGTTCACTTCACACGTTCCATTTTTCTCCACATCCACATTTCAAATGCTTCTATTCGTTTCTCTTCATTTCATCGTAATGTCCAAATTTTTTCCCCATACAGTGTCACACTCCACACAAAACACTTCACTAGTCTCTCCCTTAGTTCATTTTCCAGAGGTCCCCAGAAGTTGCACCTTTTTCTGTTAAAAGCTTGCTTTGCTCATCTTTGCGATTTTTCTTGGAAAGGATAAATGCGCTAACTTCCCATTGCTTTCCGCACACCACTGTCTCTTTCGAATCTTAATAGATCCCAGGGGCCCAAGCGTGGCGATGAGAGAGTGGATTTGACTAATTGGGCCCTCCGGAATTCACCGAAATTCACCGCAAAGGTTAAATATTAGTTCTATCAGGATTTTTGACCTGATCAGAACCGGGAAATCCCAATTAGCCTTTGCCCCCCGCATCCTGGACGAACTTGTACAAATAGTTAGAAAATCGTGGAGGGGGAATGGGCCATTTTCTCCGCAAATGTTTCTTTACTTGTGCCCTCGTAGTTCAGTCGGAAAAACGTCGGGATTTAGATGTAAACTTCTCAGTTTCAATTCCTCGTCACTGATTTTCATGTTATTGTGTTTGAAGAGAGTACTTATAATATAATCATATAAAAAGAAAAAAACTAACACCAGTATTATGCAGCTGTATTGTTCCAAACCTAATATTAAATTCATATTATTTATGTCGCTTAAAAACGATAACAGAATATAAATGACGACTTGAATATTATTTATGTCGCTAACGACGATAACAATATAAATAACTTAAATATTATTTATACATGATCACTAAAAAACGATAACAATATAAATAGTAAATATCGGTTTGTTCAATTAATGTAAGATATTATATAAAATATAATTAATTATTTAAATAAAATAACCTATTTTACAAAGAAAAATGGTTATTTATATTAAAATAATTATTTATATAAAATATGAGTATTTATATCACTAAAGAACGATAACAGAATATGAATTATAATTTGAATATTATTTATATCGCTAAAGAACGGTAACAGAATATAAATGATAACTTGAGTATCGTTTATATCACTAAACAACGATAACAGATTACAAATGATGACTTCAATATTGTTTATATCAGTAAAGAACGATAGCAGAATATAAAAAAATTATAACTTGAATATTATTTATATCGCTAAAAGAACGATAACAAAATATAAATAACTTGAATATTATTTATATCCATAAAGAACGATAACAGAATGTAAATAATTATTAACTTGAATGTTATTTGTAACGCTAAAGAACGATAACAGAATACAAAATATAATTTGAATATTATTTATATCACTAAAGAACAATTTAAAAAAATAAGATGAAAACTTGAACAAGGACCGAACTCACACTCTTTGAATCATTAAGCGAGCACTCTACAGCTGGTCTATGAGACGCAGACATGGAATAATTATATAGTTCCGGAACTGCTTCTACAAAGACATGCATCGTGTAACATCGCCGTGACCCGAAGTGGACTTAGAAAATTTTCGCTGTTCACGAGTGCGGCCACTTTCTTTTTGACAACTGTACAGGGGCATCATTTTATTTTTACAAACATTTTTAATATTAACCTGGCTATACCTTTGGATCCACGCCATTTGCTACCCCCTTCCACGATTGGAGTTCGATGATACTGGCGTAATATACAATCAAATCACTTTAATAAGTATAGGAGGGAAGGAAAGTAGTTCATCCATTTACGTAAACTAGGAAATATAGCGCTTTTGAGTTTGATCATTTTCATTAGGTTTTTCTTTAATGAAAATACAGTATAGTATTAACAGCGAGTGTTTTTACTCACGAACTGAGCTGTCCATGTGGAGGTATTCATTATGTAGCGTATATTATACTGTCTAGAGTACATTAGTGTACAATATAGAGAATAAAGTTAAATTGAAAAATAAATAGGCTAAATATGGATATTTAAACACATTTTTGAAAATGGTGGCCGTTCATTTCGATACAGGCTTCAGTTTTAATGTGGATATTGTACCTAATCCGAATTACCAGTTTCGTCCTTCGTAACTAGTAACTCATGTTGAAATAACTCTGTACCTACTCTATAAAAGAGTATACCTTATTTTATTTCAAGGAGTGCAGTTCGGTGGCTCCTTTGAACACCCACTTACAGATTTATGACTTCCCACACAAACAACTCTGACAATTCCATCCTGTCCCCTCGTTCCAACATTGCACAGTTGCCACAATCCTGATGACCATCGAAGTCAGACTGACGGGATTCTTGGAATTCGGAAAAGATGAGACAACTCTGACTCCACGTGGATTTGACGGCAGCCTGTCAATTCTTCTGAACAAGGGTTGTGATTGGTTACTGACAGGAGAAGACAAGATTTCCGTCACAGTAAGGAAGAGATTTATTTATGACAACCAATTAGTAGGGGGCAGTAGAAGGTCTGTCGGCAAAGTCTTTTCTATGAAACTGCACTCCATGAAATAAAATAAGGTATACCTTACACACTGTAAATTCAATCTTCACTTCTGCCCGATCCGAAAAGATAAAATTATTCAGACATACTATCTACTGTCCATCCAACTGGTTATGTCGTAGAGTCGTAAAAAGGGAGGAAATCACGTGACAGTTAGTTACATAACGAGGCCCTTTTATTTCAGTTATTTTAAGCAGTTGTATAATATTACGTAGACGTCCAATTCCTAACAGAAATTAATGTTCTCACAAAAGAGCTAAGACAGCCCAGCCACTAGCTGGCGAATAAAAGCTGGTGGGGAAACCGGAATACGACGTAGGCAGAAAATGGCAAACCATAGTGTTTCCATGGAAACGATCCGTCTTGTCGTGTCTGTCGGCCATTGTTGATGACGTCGGACGACAATACCCAAACGCGCGGGTACGTTGAAATACCGATGCAATAAAAGATGTGAACGTTTTCACGTCTTCTATCTTTAAGATATTATTATTCACTTCGTTCATACTTAAAAATTGGTTGCTATTTTATAGCTAGACGAGTACTAAATGCTGACACACAAACATGTAGAAATTATAATATTTTGTTAGAATGCAATCTGCCTACTTACACATAGGTAGTATTCAGGGTGGGTTACTACTCGTTTTGACTTCATACAGTGATAAATATTAGAGAATTTCTCTGTTGTTTAATTCTGCTGTTCCGTAAGACTTATACTGTATATGTGTATGTGTGTGTATATATTTTTTTTTTCGCCGGAATTTTGCCAAGCAGGAGTTATTTTAAATGTCAGCAAATCTACTGACATGAGCATGCCGCACTTAAATGCAATCGACCTGGGCCGGAATCGAACACGCAACCTCGAACACAGAAGACTAGCGCCAGACCGACTGCTCTACTCAGGCCGAGAGAAATGAAAAATGTTCATGAAAACATTTATGGGTTTAATATTACGTGGCACATACGAGATACATTATTAGATTCTGAAAGTATTTGTTCACCTGATGATAGTAAGAAATAATATATGTCGGGAAAAGTGGCAGAAGTCAAAATGTTAATTTTACAAAAGAAGAAAAAAAACTGTCTTCACACTGGTTTATGTCGATTTGATTTTTTTTCTGTATGAAATACTTATGTCTCTTATCCCAAGCAAGCAGATGTTCCGTAAGTTGTCAATACATTAATGAAAAATGTTTGTGGAAAATGACTTATGCCACTTTCCCCAAGCACTGCAGAATTCTTATATTAAGGTGTTCGTAAAAATTCCTGCCCGACTTAATTCTTGCAGGGAAAACTTCCCTGAACTCTCTTTATCCCAGGAACCAAGTTTTACCCGCTGGGCGTGCGTGGATTAAAGCTGTTCTCTTTTATTCTGGTAATTTTAGTGCGATTAACAAAGCTGTTTACGACTAAACCCAAGTGATACTTTCTTGATTCAACGTACACAGAATATTTCGAAAAGTAAACATTGCAGAGAAACTTCAGTTTAATACAGGCACAATTATAAAATCCACTCCAAGAAATACAGAAACTAGAAAAGTGTGGATTGCCGCTTCATGATTCTACATCAATCTTTGAGAAAGTGAAATGTGAACTTAAGAGTGCTGCTCTAAATATAAATATTGAGTGAACAGCTGTGCAGAGTTTTACCAGAGAATCCTTATTTTAAAATTTTATGTACGATCTGTGAATGTTTTTTATTTTTATCTTCTTTAACCGAGATCTATAGACAAGCTATGACAATAGATGAAGCTACTAAAAATAGGCTATAATTGAGCTTCTTGCAGTAAATTTAAACTCCAAGTGTTCTACGCACACAATATCCTTAATAAAACGAATATAAATTTGTATGTAAAATAATATTCCTTACCTTTCGTTGTCAGGTCCTCTATCTTTCCTCCACTGAACCCCTTCTACGTGCTTTCCATGAGCCATGTGGGACACTGAAATGAAGTACGAAAATATTAGTGGTCGCATAAAACTTACAAAACTGGAACATCAACGGCAGAAGTAGAAATATCATTCAATGTGAATAATGATTGGCTACTAATGATGAGAAATGTCAAGACTCGTGAGTGATTTTCGAACTACAATCATAAAGAGACACGTCAGCTTATCATATCAGTGGCAGAAGTGTTCGATGCACGCACGTCTGTAATGATTGTAAGTTTTAACTGTGAATTTAAGTGAAACTTACTGGCTTCAATGTAAATGTTGTACAAAGAATACTTTTCCAATATTATTTAAATATTTTAACAATTCCGCCTTCGGCATCTAGCTAATCACAAATAATAGACAATACAGCCATGTTAAAGACCACATAAGCTGAATATGAAAGCTTATATGCTTAACACTTCTAGGTTTGAAATCAGTACTTTCAATTTCTCTATTTATGAATCCGTTTCCTAACATTAGATATTTGAAGACATGAAGTAAATATAGGTTTGAAGTGGCATTTTCGTTAAAATTGCAGTTTTACTGGAATAACAAATTACCGTATTATCTAACCCTTTAACAAAAATAAAAATCGAAATCCAGATTCGTTGCTTTATCGTTTTATTTGGCGTTCGTATACAGCGGGACGTGTATTTTCCAATAGCTTCAACGTATGTTAAGACTCAAGTTCCTCCAAATTGTGAGAGTAACTCTTAAATCATTACTTGCTTCAAGTCTTACATTTCATATTGAAATTATATGTTAATAAACTATAGAAATATATTGAATATAAATGAAATTTAGTACCAGTGATGTGGTACCTTTACAGTTACATAAGATGTTCATAATGGAAACAAATTACAGAGATTCGACCATAATAGGCTAATTCATACCTAGGAGTTGACCGAGGTTCACTCAGCCTCCTATAAAATTGAGTACCGGGTCTTTCCCGGGGGGTGAAAGTCGGACAGAGCGTGGTGCCGACCACACCACCTCATTCTAGTGCCGAGGTCATGGAAAGCATGGGGCTCTACCTCCATGCCCCCCAAGTAGGCTACCTTCATGGCGTGTGACGAAGATACTTTTACATTTTTACCTTTTACCTAGAAGTTGATGTCCCTAGACTATCCATTCAGTTAGACGGACACTTTCTTTACAAGAAATAATTGAGGGAAGGGGACATACCACAAATCCTGATATGTATTGTTGTTGTTTAGTCAACTGTTCGAAGACAGGTCTAAATCCACAAGTGACACCAAGAAGACACACCTATGAGGCAAGTAGGCCAGGAGATAATGGGGTAGCGTGGCCAGTTCCTTCCCTCCTCCATTGCATACAGCGCCGACTAGGTACATATTACACTAGTCAGTCTGCAGATGCACACAAACAATTGTTCTTCCTCTGGCACATATCATCAAATGATTTTAATTTAGTAGGTTATTTTACGAGGCTTTATCAACATCTTAGGTTATTTAGCGTCTATGTTGAATGAGATGAAGGTGATAATACCGGTGAAATGAGTCCGGAGTCCAGCACCGGAAGTTAGTCAGAATTTGCTCATATTGGGTTGAGGAAAAACCCCGGAAAAAAAACCTTAACCAGGTAACTTGCCCCGACCGAGAATCGAACCCGGGCCACCTGGTTTCGCTACCAGACGCGCTAACCGTTACTTCACAGGAGTGGACCGTCGAGTAAGATGTACTGCCTAATAATATATGAACATATCAGCCAGAACCTCCATCAGAGGATGCTATCCAACAACATAATTCACATCCCTAACATTTGGGATTTATGAGTACATAACAGCAGAGCTCTACAATTTACTGTGCCTTACTATCAGTCCCTCAATTGATGTAATATTGTAAAGCTGTATAAACTGCACTTAACTGTGACATACGCATTCATTTAGTTATACTCGTAAATGAAGAGCATTACGAAGGAGACACGGATATCACGATTCAAAATGATGAAAACATGACGTGCCTCAATTCTTAGCTAAACTATCAAAGATTCTATTTTACATATTCGGGAAATTTGTTTCATACTTGCACCACTAGGGGATAAAGTGTGCAAAAATGCTGTTTTCACAATACAAGTCCCTTACGTTTTTCAACTAGCAAAGACAAACTCTGTAACAAGAATGCAAAAGTTCGTCTGTACTTTCTCCGCTTTCCAACAATACAGCTCTAGACCTCATTTCTAAAATGAAGTCCGCATTTCTCTCATTGGACAGCTGCTATATCGTTGGAATGGAAATGCTACTGTCACTGTCTGGCCTACAGAGCATGGTTGACCTCTCAGGTCACCAGACCTGACTCCATGCGATTTCTGTCTTTGGGGATGAAGGATGCCGTCTGTGATTGTACACAACAAAACAAACATTAAAGTAAGGCAAAGGAATATCGTTGTGATTGTATCTATAAAGAGTAAATGTTACGGAGAGTGCGACAAGAATTTGACGATCGGACTGATAACTACGTGATGTGCCAAGTGGCACAGAGTACTTATATCCAGTGTATGTAAGGTGCCAGTTAATACATTGAAGGTTTAGCCAACAGATGCACACCATATTACTGCATTGTTCTTTATAGTAAGTGTACACAACAAATTTCCAACATTTTGAATCACTCTGTACTTTCACATTTCAAGAGTTTCGAAGCAGGTCTGATTCATTTGAAAATCGCATCACTATTTAGCCTATAGTTTTTCTTGACCTATTGGTCAAAATCGTATATTTTACTAGGCCTACGCAGCAAAATGACGGAAAAATTAGTAGGCCTATATTCTGGATTGCACACAAAATTTGATTTTTATTAACTCAACAGTAAAACATATGTTTTGACGTTTTATAAACTGTACGGATTAACTACATACACGCAATTAACATTCCAGTTGGCATTCAGAAGTCATACGCATCTAAAGAAACATATTAGTGAGTTACAATGTTTGAACAAACACTAAGAGCAAATTCCTTTTCACTTGCACATTGTTTCCTTCTATGTAAGCTACACGTAACAAAAGAGGTTTGTAACTGGTAGCAGACACTTCTTTAAGAAACGAGTGTTAATTCTTTAATTGGTTATTTTACGACGCTTTAACATTTGCTGTGATTATCTAGAGCAGGCCTGCACAAGGTTTGCGCTCTCCGAGCCGGCTCACAGCTCAAGAGCTGAATGCAGATATTAGCTACGCTCTGTATAAGGGTGGACTGGAAGAAGGGGCGATCTCGTACAAAATATACACAAAAGGAAGAACTATTACGAGTGTTTATGAAGTGAATTCCTGTTTGAAAATCTATCTTGGATTAATATTAATTAATAAATAAATATTTATTTTACAGAAATAATAGAAATTCTATAGCTACTTATATGTACAATATCATTTTGTTACATTTTTATTTATCAGTACATCAGAACGGGGTTTTATGCTGTTGGCATCTGAGAGGAACAGTAGCCTACTGATCGTAATGAAACATCAGTTACAGATGTTCGATGTCTGCCTTTATTAAAGTTGATTATAGAAAACAGTTGTTCACAAATATAAATGTTGAGCCAAACATAGCAATCATTTTCACAGCCAGCCTGTGTAGTCGTGGATATTATTGCTAATGTTTAGTCTTGTAAAACTCAACCAGGCTAGTAGTATTATCCAAACGATCTTTAGCCCTTAGATCACATTGAAGATCAATAAGTTCGGGCTGTAAATCGTTAAATGTTAAATGTTATGTTCCGTCTTTTAGATTCCTCCATACTATACTGTAGCAGTAGGTAAGCAACGTGAAACAGTTACTGAGAATAGGCCTACACACTGCACTCCACTAGATAGCTGAGTGGTCGTTTCCCTCTCCTCTATCTACAGCAAGTCTATGTCATTCTGATGTATCTTCCTCTCCGTTTCGGCGAGCGGTTAACACAGCTCTCCCGCTCCGAAGGATCGCACTCGCTCGTTGAGCGCTGTTTGTCCAGGTATGATCTAGAATCTGAATGAGATGGTGATGATACCAGCAAAGTGAGTCCACGGTACAGAGCCTAAAGTTACCCAGCATTATATCTTAATGAGTTGAGTAAAAATGCTTAAAAAAAACTCAATCAATTAAATTGTCCCAACCAGGATTTGAACCCAGACCGCTCTTCACGGTCAGGCATGCTAACCATTACTCCACAGCGGTGGACGCGAGTGTTTATAAATAGTGTCCGAAACTTCTTTAAGAATGCTCTTCCCTCACATTATCCATGCAGTCATTTGGTTGGACAAACTGGAATAAAAACAGGCACTAAATTCGCTACTGCATACAGAAATTCTACACACAATAATTAATTCTTCTCGGAACATCGTCTTTGTTCGGGGTGAGCCAGAGAGTTTCTAATTATAATTATCGTCAAAATCGGAAACTCGTACTACCCCAAGACATCACCCCAGCCTAGTTTTACTTCAATTTCAAATTGTTTAATTTAACGACGTTTGCAACTACCGAGGTTATATCAACATCGCCGGTGTGCCGGAATTTTGTCTTTTACATGCCAGTAAATTTGCTGACATGAACCTGTCGCATTTGAGCACACTTAAATGCCATCGACCTGGCCCGGGATCGAACCCGCAAACTCGGGCACAAAAGAGCAGCAATATACGGATGGCGCCACCCAGAGCGATTCCTACTTTTTTTTTTACTATTAGTCTCTTTAAGATGATAGATGAAAAGATAGGAAGTGGAAAGTGTTGGTGGAATGAAAGAGGTAAATGGGAGTGCCTCGAGAAAGCCCTTTACAATGTCTCTTTTGTCCACCACAAATTCCATCCAGACGTGAAAAGGAATCGAACCAGTACCGCCTGCATAAAAGGTCAGCGCGGCATTGCAGCTCTAAACAATGAAAGCCAGCTATGTGAAGTCTGTCGGTAGAGGTCACAAATATTAATGTGCAGTGGACAGTTACATGAACGCAATTTCTCTCAATAATATTCATGTTTAACGAATTCAAGATGGAACCTGGATTTATACTAAAGCTCCTAATCTCATCGTTCACCTGCAGCATCCAACATTCTTCAACAGTAAATAATAATAATAATAATAATAATAATAATAATAATAATAATAATAACAATAATAATAATAATAATAATAATAATAATAATAATAATAAGGATAAAATACAACCTGCGTGACAACAGTAACAACATATTTAATGACTTTCAATACGTACATTTTTTAACTTTCTGTGATTGCACCAGAATAGGACGCCAAAGAACATGGTGGAGGGACGCAGTCAACCAACTTTGAGCGGCAGGAACAACCAGTGCTAGTGAAATTGTGGACAAAAAAAAAAAACTAGGAATGTAAATATAGACCATCTGGTCGGCCCTTCTGGTGGTCAAGACTCGAGCATCCCCAATGGGGATTTACGGCTATTATTATTATTATTATTATTATTATTATTATTATTATTATTATTATTATTATTATATTTTATTATTATTAATATTCTGAGCATTAAACTGAAACATTATTATTATTATTATTATTATTATTATTATTATTATTATTATTATTATTATTATTATTATATTTTATTATTATTAATATTCTGAGCATTAAACTGAAACATTATTATTATTATTATTATTATTATTATTATTATTATTATTATTATTATTATTATTATTAAAATGCTTTCATTACATTTTGGCACTTCCCTGTTTTTAGCATTCAGAATTCACATAAAAGTTTTAACACTGCCTTGTACCTTCCCATAACATACAGCCGTTCTCGAGTTACGAAGAACAGGTCATTTCAACCTATCAGAGAGCCGTGTCGTCTACAAGCGGCTTGAAAACAATCTGCTATTCAGCCTGTAAAAAACAACGGTGCAAGTGGCTCGGGCTATAATAACAACGAAAAGCAAGCCATCATTTTTTCTTCGATTTTGCATTCTCGTACTGCGAGTTCAATAGACCTCCTCGAACATCAATATGCAAGGACAATAATTTAAAAAACTTTAGGGTATTCTCAACCGTAGCCCACAGCTGTATGTTGCAAGGATAAATTACGGGTCACTTGCGATGAGGGTCAACACTACATCTTTCTTTCCTCCAAGTCTAAGACAACACGTGACATTAGGACGGAATAAACATCCTTGCCCTAGGAGGGATCTGAAAGTTAGCAAATTCTATTCCATGCTTGAAGTACCGAGCCTTAGCTGCTGCGTACACCACGGCTAGCCCAAAGAATAAAAGAACTTAATTAAAAATAATATTTTGTACATTTTTACTACAAATTTGACCCTTAAGACTAACACACTCATGTAGAATTAAACATTTAGAGTAGTCTCAAATATTCCATGATTATGATATTCAGTCGCATGGGAAAACGCAATTACTATATAGCGAAGGCCACATTTATCCAGTAACTTGCGGTATCACTGCACAACAGTATACAAGGTGTAAGGGATGTAAGTGCCGTCCTTTTAACAGTCGCAGGGGACGCTCTACATGATCAAAAAATGTCCATACAACAAAGGGTCAAAACTCGATAGTTTTCCCAGAAAAAAATTAAACATTTCTTTCCTTATTTTATTTGTGTTATACCGCTTGTATCGTTACTAAAATTACGAAAACAATTACATCAGTAGATACATCTAGCAAAGACTTAATATTAGTTTAAATAAATATTTGTGTTTTCTATTACGTTTTCGTGAAATTAAATAAAAATGCATGCTTAAATGTGTTAATATTCTGGCGTGAGAGACGTGGCAACGTAGTCAGAAGGCAGTACTCTGCACAGACGTAAGTACGAATCAGCTGAGTATAAGCTCCCTGTCCATAGCTCTCTAAGTCTGGTATTCATAGTCGACACTTTCGATTAAAGTGTCCTTTGGAAGACGCAAAGTATCACTTTTCCGTTGCACAGTCGACACCTTGATGCAAAGGAACACTTTGGATGAAAGTGTAATTCCGACCACACTTTGAACCGAAAGTGGCACTTTGTATAAAAATGGCGGACGTCTTGGAAGTTGTCGAATTATTAGAACGTGCGGAAGAGATGGCACAATTAGTGGAGAATGTACAAATTAGAGATAGGCCTAAAGACAATCCCGTGGAATTTTATAATGTTATAGAATTAAAAAAAAAACGGTTCCGATTTGATAAAGAAACTTATTGAGATTGCTTATATTTTCGATGACTGGTTGACAAAAACGAATAATAGACGTTTGCCAGTGCCTCCAATAATACAGTTATTGACTGCATTAAAATTCTATGCTACAGATATGTACCATACATTAATATATATAATATTATAGTTCAGGTATTTCTGTAGTAACATTCGTATATTTATAACCTCAATTCGATGAAGTGATATGTAGGTAGATAGGCCTATGCCTATATAACCTATTTTTATTACTGAAACGAATTTTTTAACTAAAATAATATTAAACTAACTTCAATCCAATGTAGGCATAATTATCTTAAATTAGCATTGAGAGACCTCACATGCCTGCCTTCTAAGCAAATTCCATAATTATATTGGGTTTAAAATGACTTTGATTTTTGTTGACTACCTGTATTTTGAGATAAGATTTATCTTGATGTTGATATAATCATTACTGTTTTGATACCGGTAATATATATTTTCACGCCGGTAAGCAATATATCTACTGTCTCTAGTTCATATCAACGAGTTAGATACTATAGAGAGGCTGAAGACCTCTGAAAAGCGCTCCCTGCGGAGGCCAACAGTACTATGGATCGTTCCCTAAAAAACGTGGCGGTCTATAGTACCGCCAGCCTCCGCAAGGAGTGCTTATCAAAGGTACACTGCAACGAGTTGGTACATGTATTATATTTTTCAGATACATCAATATTTAATTTAAACATTTCGCTATAGGTTTTGTAAAAAGCTGATTTATAAATGAAAAAGTAATAATTAAGACTTTAAAATTTCCAAAAATGTCTCATTCCCTCGGATTTAAATGAAATTTACCGTAAATCATAACATTCATTGCTGGATAATTAAACCCTCTCAATACAGGTACCATTGCCGCAGAGAATTATAAGATAAGACGGACTGAGCATAAGCGAAATATCTGTATTAATAAGTTTGTACCCTCAAGAGTTTAGTATTTATTGTGTTTATAGGGCCTACTCCAATTTTCTTTTTATTAATGCGTAGTGCTATTTTTGTTAACAAAGAGGAAAGTTAGCACTTGCATCACACACAATTTGTCATTATTGTTCAAAATAATGTAAGAACAGTTTTATTCTGCAAAAGCCTCTGCCTAGTTGCGAGACATGTGTGAGATCAATGTTTGTTTCAAATTATATTAGACTACACGATGTCTCCATCACGCGACAATATTTGTTTCAAATTATATTAGACTACATGATGTCTCCATCACGCGAAAAGAAGTGTACCTAGCTGTGGCTCCTGTTGTTTCTGATAACAATGTTAATCGTAAGTATCTTATCGTTTCAATAAAATGTGGTGAGTTATGATCATGAGTAACTTTCTATTAGTGTCATTCTTTAATTATTATGTTGCATGCTAAGAGGTTAATAACTGCAGTTTTCAAAAGTTCTCTGTGTTAATTCCAATTTCAAATTAATTTTTCTCAATAACTTAACTACTGGATATTTTTTTTTTTTTTTTTAATTTTCGCCACTACCTTTCCTATATTTTACTCCTCTTAGTTACATACGTCGTCTCTCTTGAAATCACCTGGTGAGCACTGAATTACATAATTTCATATTAGGTTAGATTAGCTGTAAGGTAATTAAATTTGTGACGAAGTTAAAAAATTATTTATTTTTCTTCTGCCGATTAAATTCATCCGTCTTTAGGTGCTTTACTTTGGTTGCATCGAGTATAGCTTGTCATTTAATATCTGGGCTATATTTAGTGGAACTAATAAAACATAGGCCTACAGCTGTTATAAAACGTAAAGTTTTGTGTGTATTTTACTTTTTACTTATTAACATAGTCTTAATATGTAACTCAATTCACAATAATACTAACTTCATCACAGTCATTTCCTACAACATCCGAACCACGCCCCTTTGTTTTGACTAACCGAAACATGGCGGACCAATGTTCAATTGTCTTCAACTTTCTGAGGTCTTTGTCCTCTCTATAGTATCTAACTCGTTGGTTCATATGCAGTCATAACCTCACCATGAAAAGAGATCTCATACTATTAGGCCTATTTTGTTTTGCATTGTAGAAATATTTGGCATTCAAAATATTCCTGAAGAGCAGGCAATAATGGAAACGAGAGAGAGAAAATAATAATAATAATAATAATAATAATAATAATAATAATAATAATAATAATAATAGCAGTAGTAATGTGTTTATCTCATTCTTTTTTTACTTCTATTCACTATTCACGAAGAAGACAAAAATGAAAATAACGGAAATAACACGATATATCAATGAAGCAGATACGTATAAAACCTAACCTAACGATATAAATTTAATGATTATATATATATATATATATATATATATATATATATATATATATATATACAAAACTTAACCTAACTATATAAACTAATAGAAGATATGTAGGTTACAAAATCTAACCCAACTGTATAAATCAGTGGAACGGATACATACAAAATCTAACTTAGCGACATAAATCAATGAAAAAGATATGTACAGGACCTAATCTAACTATATAAGTTAATGGATCAGTTATGTACTGTACAAAACCTAACCTAATTTCACCAGCAGTATTACTGACTATTTAATAAAATGTTATATATCTGAACTGACTGAAATAATCTAAACTATCGGCAACAAAAACTAGAAACTGAAATAAAAGAACTTTAAATATATATTTTCTTCCTCGCGCAATCTATAGGCACCCAATTCAAATCACACGCATTGTAATTTGTAGGTTATACGTCATTAATTTGTTATTGTTTGTTCACTTGTTTTGAAAGGCATTGTGGGACTTCTATTACCAACCAAATTGTAACTCTACACTTTGCTGGCGTAAAGTGACACTTTGTGAAGTGCACTTCTTCAATCGTGTATGAATAGCATTAATATGAAAGAGCCACTTTCGTCAAAAGTATCACTTTGCAAAGTGGTGATATAAAGTGTCGACTATGAATACCAGACTAAGTACTGCCGAGCGGATGACAGTTCAGTACAGGTATTCAATAAACAATTTACAATGTCATTCACAGTTTAGGAATATGATATTAAAGTCGTCGAAATTCAAATGCGGCGAGAAGGATGTACTGTCCACGTTTTGCGCAAAGGTTACCTAATCGGCGAACTTTTGTAGCAGTTTCTCAACGATTACTAGAAACTGGGAGTCTTGAACGTGTCCGCAACAACTGAACTAGAAGATGTGTTGTCTGCCTTCAGAACTACGGTGGGCACGTGGAAAATCTGATATAAATCGGTATGTCCAATTTTCAAATGTAATTTAACGAGTTCGTATTGAAACGAAAATAAACTGAACTTAGACACTCTATAATTATGAATGGTTTATCTGTAAGAAGTGATTTTTCAAGTGTCATGTCCTCAAATATGACAAACTGCAAACTTTACGTTTCATTAAAATGTTATTACTTTATGGAAGCAGGAGAGATTAAAATTTTGCACTAGAAAAAAAAAGTTCGTGTGATTTTTTGCAGTAAACGCTTGTTTATTTTGAGACGTACAATAAGAAATGGAGAAATATTGATAAATAGAATCGAAATTTACTATAGGCTATTGTTCTACAGGGACATCATTTTATTTTTACAAACATTTTTAATATTAACCTGGCTATACATTTGGATCAACGCCGTTTGATACCCCCTTCCACGACTGGAGTTCGATGATACTGGCGTAATATACAAACAAAACACTTTACTAAGTATTGGAGGGAAGGAAAGTAGTTCATCCATTTACGTAAACTAGGAAATATCGCGCTTTTGAGTTTGATCATTTTCATTAGGTTTTTGTTTAATCAAAATACAGTATAGTATTAACAGTGAGTGTTTTTACTCACGAACTGAGCTGTCCATGTGGAGGTATTCATTGTGTAGTGTATATTGTACTGTCTATAGTACATTAGCGTACATACAATATAGAGAATGAAGTTAAATTGAAAAAATAATCATAATGTGGATATTTAAATACATTTTTGAAAATGGTGGCCGTTCATTTCGATACAGGCTTCAGTTCTAATGTTGATATGATCGCACTATAGACTACTGTACCTAATCCCAATTACCAGTTCCGTCCTTCGTAACTAGTAACTCATGTTGAAATAACTCTGTACCTACTCTATAAAGAGTACCTTACATATTGTAAATTCAATCTTCACTTCTGCCCGATCCGAAAAGATAAAATTATTCAGACATACTATCTACTGTCCATCCAACTGGTTATGTCGTAGGGTCGTAAAAAGGGAGGAAATCACGTGACAGTTAATTACTTAACGAGGCCCAATTATATAAGTTATTTTAAACAGTTGTATAATATTACGTAGACTCCAATTCCTAACAGAAATTAAGTAACAGTAAGTAAGTAATTAAGTACGTAAGTAACAGTAAGTAAGTAAATAAGTAAGGAAGTAAGTAAGTAAGTATTCCTTGCATACCGTATATAATATGAAAATATGTAAACATAATTAGTATCGTTATTACGTTATTATTATTACTACTACTACCACCACCACTACTACTGTATTTTTCTATTATGTATAATAACTATAATTTTGTACCTAATACTTTTTCATTTTTGAATTTCTTTGCATTACTGGTATGTATATCCAGATCTGATTTCAATACGGCTGCCAGCACGACTTCATAATAATCGAAGGAACCGATATCTACTTTCCTTTCAGTATATTACCTATTCTCTACGTTACACTAATAGACCTATACATTCATCCAGAGCTAGTAGCTCTGACAATCCACGATCCGCCACAGCTCCGAGATCGAGTCTATTTCTCCGGGCCCCTTCTCCGAGAGGAAAAGCGTACTCCGACGTCACAACTCGACCAGTTGGTAATGACTGCATTACAGCGACCTTATCTATTACAGAGGCTATTCAGTGTCCAATTTCAATGTATATGCCCAAAGTACTCTGACAGGTACAGATTTCTTTTACATGTCGGAAATCTTCTGCACGGACGTCCCAGCCTTACTTCCCTCTCAGAGGAAACCATGCTACAGGCTTCAAGCATCGGTCGGATCTGCATATATTTCAGTTAATTTCTTTTCACTTATTGTATTCCATATAACTTACTTTAGCATTTGAGCTTTAAGATGTGAAACAAGTCAAGATTTCACAAGATTGCAATTTGTTTGGCAAGATGAAGTGAGCCGAGGATTCGCCGTAGATCACCTGGTATTTGCATTATGATTGGGTAAACCTCGGGTAAAACCGAATCAGGTAATCAGCCCAAATGGGAATCTAACCCAAGCCCTAGCGCAGCTCCAGGTCACCAGGCTACCGAGTCTGCCGATTGAGCTACGTTGGTGGCTCTACAAAAAATATACAGTAGGCCTACATAGCATACAAACCTAAAAAATTATTCATGTTTTGAGCTATACATTTACATATTAATAGGTACACTTCAGTAAATACGGTGGGCTAGTTAATGTATTAGAAGGAGAATTATTATTCTGCAAAATGTGCTAATCTGCAAATGTCAATTCAATCTTTACTGTCAACTTGAAATATTTCTCTCCATTCTTACAAAGATACTGAAAATTATTTCTATCCAAAGAAATTATTATATTTACCCTATATGGAAAATTTCTGCAGACAACGAAAGCTCATTCGCAACAAACGTGGGCCAGTTGAGTAAATTAATAAAAAAATAGATGTAATATTAGTAATCCTACTCATCTGTATATTCTGTATGTGTTCCCATATCACCACCATCATCATCATCATCATCATCATCACCACAAAGTGATGGTGTGGTCAAGTCACTGTCATTTAATATTAAATCTAGGCGTCATTTAGAATGATGGCTGAACGGCTGTATCTTCGTAGTCAGTGCACTGTTTATTTCTATGTGTTTATTAGAACTGCAAATGGGCAGACACGTGATGGCACTGAAGACATAATTACACAGAATAATTACATTTAATAATAATAATAATAATAATAATAATAATAATAATAATAATAATAATAATAATAATAATAAATATTTTAAAGTAACTAATTACTTAAAGTAAAAGTAATTTGCCATTACAACTTGCATAGACATACATATACATACAAACATACATACATACATACATTCATACATTCATACATACGTACATACATACATACATAATTATAATTTACATTCATTCAATTATTTATTAATTCATAATTTTCTCTAATCTTTCCTACACCCTGCCTTCCTCTTAGTCCCCGCACATTATGCATATTATCTTGATGTCGTCTGTCACCTAATAGGTTCTTCTTCTCCGAACTCTTCTCCCGTTCACAATTCCTTCCACTGTATCCTTCAGTAGGCAGTTTCTTCTCAGCCAGTGACCCAACCAATTCCTTTTATTTCTCTTCCTGACAAGTTCAGCATTATTCTCTCTTCACTTACTCTTTCCAACATAGCTTCACCTCTTCTTCTGTCTGTCCTTTTCGCACGCTCCATTCTTCTTTTTGGCACTGATACTCTTTCACTACTTTCACTTCACTCTCATCTCACTCACTGCACTGGCACTATGGCACACTTCACTGACGCTATACGAGTAGAACACATTTCACTGACACTATAAACTTTTCACTGATCAAAAAATTTCACTAGCACTATATATTGTGATCATTGCAATCACTTTAATGATTACAGACCAACTATCCAGATAAAAAGGTTATCCAGACGATTTTACGGCTGTATTTCAATATCTCTCAGATGGTAGTTTCAGTCACAACTGAATGCGGAAATTTCATACGAATTTTAATACCAGGATATAAACACTGTTGACTACAAAAATGCAGAAAAGGATTTTTTTAAGTAGGCTACTGCAACAGACGAATTGCAGCTCGATTTACGAGATACGTCGTTCTATATAATAATAGTATGGTAAGTTCTCAGACGCTGTTTTTCTGAATGTTACGTGTTACGGTAATCAAGTGATACGTCAACACTTTTCTCATACGGTTCGTAGTTTCTTCCATCGAAAAAGAAGAATTATACATCCCGTGATAATAGAGTATCTCGAAATACTTTTTTTAATTACTATGTTTATTGTACTCGTTGAAAGACATTCATCTCTAAACAGATTTCCCACAGGAATGTACTCAGTCAATACGTAAAAAACTTACCTTACAGTCGACGTCGACAGAGCTGGCTCATGAAGGGGACGTTTACCTGCAAAAAAAAAAACATAACAAAACATATCACATTAATCTTATACGATAATATACTACCACTGCCACCACCATTATTATTACGTTTCTAATGCTCTGTTATTCGAGCTATAACGCATTTTTGGTGTAATGACGCAATTATTATTATCAGCTACCCCATGTCGCCGAAATTACGCCAACTTGCACACACGTAGACAGCGTGCTCAACATCACGAATCGCTCATTGTATATATTTTAATATTTAATTGTATTGAATTGCAGAGTTGACTGAACATGACTTGGAAATCATTAGTTTGACAGTGACGATAGCGTGAAAGATAAAACATACGTACCTGGTGAAAACGACAACGGCATTTCCTCAGAAAATGATTCTGATGGAGGTTTGTATTTCAAAATTATACATATTATGTATTAAAAATGAGTAGTTTTCATGGTCAAGTAATTATTACTGTTTTATACCTCCAATTGGTTGTACTCTTACACCGTAGTTTCAAACACCATAAACGCAAAAATTATGAAGTGGTGACATCCCAGAAAAAACTGGCTGGTGGAAAATAGATAAAGCAACGTGGAAGAGGAGCATTAACAAGGAGCGAGTAGGGGTACAGTAAAAATGAACCTGGTAAGTGGAAATGCAACAAAGACAGTGAAAAACGATAAGTGAAGCCAAAATTTTAAATATTTATACTCTACGACGAATAAAATAAGAGGATGTCTACAACAGAAATACGCCATAGATCATACACGTTGCATTATCATTTTTTAATTAATGATAAAATGGTTCATGTTTGTAAGACCATATTTCTTAACACACTCTCTGCATTGGAGAATGGCGTGTAAGGAGTTGGGTGAAAATAGGATACGGGAAAAGTCCACTATCTGGTTCTCATAACTAGGCAGAGTGCAATTAATTATTACCGCTTTAAACTCCAGCTTTTTTTTTTTTTTTTTTTTTTTTTCATATTTCATGTTTTTTTTTTCTATATAGATGTTGGAATTTTTTTTACTTATTACGTTATTATATGATTTTCAATAAATATAATGGTAATAAACAAGAGAATTGTGTTTGGAATTATTAGCACTATAATAATGCTCCCATCAATTTTCCTTTCAAAACCTCGTAAGTCCATTTTTGGTTGGGAAGTTAAGAAACAAAATCACGTTGCCTAATTCCATTTGTGGCTCAAAATGAAACAGCAATAGAAAAACAGATACCTCATCATCAAGAAGACTGATTTCATTGCAACATATCAGTGTTTCGTTAAGAATGCGTAAAAACCTCGTTATCTAAATAGTTTTTTGCTTCCCTGTAAAATTTTGTTTCTAGGAGTTATGAAGTCCTGTTCATCATGCGACATGCAAGACATTCAATCTAAACTAACCTGGCCTGTCGCAGATTCGTAAATTCAAAGCATGCGAAAAGCTTAAGCTAACCTAACTTAACCTGTCTGAAATTCCTTCACTTCTCCGTCAGCCTCTACTTTCACAGCAACTTCCGACCCTCATTTTCGGTGTGAAATTGACATCGGAACTTTTTTTATAATAGGTATTACTCGACTAGAAGCCAAGAATGTATATACAATTACACCTTAACGTGATACGCAATAATTCAGAAAAACCTAAACTAACCAAACTTAATCTAATCTAATCTAAGCTGTAACCTAACAAAACATAACTTTAAAAAATCCAGTGTACACTGGCCTGAAACTTTCCTAATGTCACGCTTAGTTATGTTGGTAAGACTGAAGAAGCAGCTGTAAAACAATAGAGATTTGTTAACGGAGTACGATTGGAACTATCTCTGCGCTAGTTTAGCTAAAATTAATTGACCTGGAAACCTACTCGCCCTCAAATTATTATTGTTGTTGTTTAGTCAACTGTCCGAAGACAGGTCTGAACCTCAAGTGATACCAGCAAGATACCACTTATGAGGCAACTAGGCTAGGAGATAATGGGATAGGATGGTCAGTTTCCTTCCCCCTCCATTACATACATCACCGATTAGCTACAAGTACACTAATCAGACTTCAGATGCATACAAACAATTTTTATTTCTCTAAAAGAAATTGTCAAGTGACATGTAGGCCACTGCCGTACGTAGCCTATCAGCCAGAACCTCAATCAGAGGCAAAATTAGTATTGCTGGAATTAAAAGGAAAATATAAAAAATTACATTATTGACCCTCCTGTAGTTTATATAACTACCCCATTATCTCCTGGCTTAGTTTCCTCTTGAGTGATTCCTGATTGGTGTCACTCATGAGGTTCAGACCAGTTTTGCCATACCTACTGATTAAGCAGGAGATTTCCTGTTTTTCCATTGAATCTACTGCTCTCCTTCTTTATTTTTCAAAAGTCCGAATTTCTCCTTCGTTTTTGGCATGCTGCAGTCACTTAGGTCTATGCTCGGATTTTCAATTTATTACATATTTTATTATGTCACCATGTCTTACTTTTGCATCTTATACACAAGTGAAACAATGTTTTCATTTGTCCCCCAACGAGCTAGAAGTAAGGATATTCTTCTAGCTCGTTGTGTCTCCCTGCTCATAACGCGTCGCCACAATGATGCTTAAAGACGCAAGAACACGTGAAACAGTGAGAGAGTGAAGTGTAGGTAATGGTATTTTTGTGTTACATATCGTGCACAGGGATCTTTTAAAATAAGTGAAAATGTCCCAGCAAGAAAGAAAAAAGTAAATACTCCTTCCCAGAATTATAAATCAGAGTGGGAAAATTATGAACAGTTTAAAGAGTAGTTATGCAAAAACAGGAAAAGGAACAATTTTTCAGTACTGTCTTTAATATCATCTTTAAAATAAATCTCGTTCTATGGAAAATAGTTTAATATACCAAAAAACTCCTGATTAATATATTTTAATGGGAATCATTGTCTGCGAGACATTACAGTGTAAAAATAGAATTGTATGTCTTACTTACATAAGCTGAATAAAGATGACAGTAGTAATATTTAGCAAAATTGTTCCATTTCATTGGTTAGGGATGTGCTATAAAGTAATAAAATAGTATCATCATTCTTACAGTATACACTGTTTTGTAATTAATTTTATAAGAAGAGAAAATTAATGTTTAATTAATCTACTGTAATCTCCTGTTTTTTTCGATGGTTTTCTCCTGATATTTGCGAATAGGTCGTGGCAACACTGGTTCAGACTTGTCTTCGGACAGTTACCTAAGCAACAACAACTACAACTACTATAGCTGATAATGGAAACCCAAGCTTATGGTGTATTTAGACCCTTCGATAAATTATAGCAAGTTTTCTGTCGACAGACGCTGCGAACATTAATCAAAATTAGCCTAAGCTATGGAACCTACGTGCCTTAACATCACATTGAATGGATCATTAATAATAATTTGTTGCAATATTCTCAGATTGAAAAAGTTGCTTTGATTTTTTGTACTATGTTAATCCAACAACAATAAGTAAAACTGAGCATAGTGACAAAACATACTGAAAGCATATGGACATACTTAAATAAGAATGTTCACTAGGATGTAATAAAGGCGTTCCATTCTAAAGCTATAAATTGACATATAAACACACACGTGCACAACAACCATTCATTTTGCGATGCTGCTAACGAATTAAAGTTGGGAATGGAGTTTATGCCTTTTGTATCACACGACGGAATGATGTATTGTGTCTATACTTCGTTCCATGTTCCATAATGTCTGACAGAAGAAGTAAACATTTCCAACAGAGCAGGAGAGAATTATATTGCTATACAACCTATGCAATGAGATCTATGCCATTGATTGAATAGCAGTTATACTTCTCTCCACCTCTGCCGGTAACTTTTACATCTACTGTCAGACATTATGGAACGGAGTATACTCAAAGAATAAAGTTCTATGACGGCGCAAAGTGGAGAAGGAGAGTTACACAGTAGACTACATGTGGTCATTGAAGCACTGGACATACCTGTTGAATTCCCAGCAGAGCTACATGGCTGCAACACGTTTATGGAGTTTTAGAAAAATATTATGCATCACTGAAAGTATCTATCGGCAAACGACAGTCAACACGCAACGCACTACTACACCGGTACACAGTTTTGAAACAACTACATTGCTGTCCGCGGAGTCCCTAGCCAACTCGAGCGCCCCCAGCAGCTGGCGAGTTAAGTAGAAGATGCTAGAGGCCAACAATCATAGTTACGTCATACAAAAATTCAAATTCATTCAGTCATTCTGAAATTAAGTACATAATCTTGCTAATCTATTTACGTTATGAATATGTATATTCATGTATTAATTTATATAAATTCACACGTATTCCTCATAGTTTAATGTCTCTGCATTGTTACGCAGCTACATATGGTTCGTTTTCTCTGTCTTGAGCACTCATAAGCAGTGTTGCCAAGTCAGCGGTTTTGTAGCTAAATCTGGTGTTTTCAGGACTATGGTCAGCTACAGATTTTTACCGTCAGCGGCTAGCTATTTCTTTGGCGTTTTTTGATGATTATAGTTCCAACAGGAATTAAAATTTTTAGTTGACTAGCCACTGTATATGGATCTCAACTATCTTATAGAGCCCCTTGTTTATGATCACTAGGATTTGTATTCCTATTTACTATTGGAGGAGATGATATTTTTAAGTTTCCCCCCCCCCCTGTAAAGATGTTATATGTGCTTGCGGACAATAATGGTAGTTAATCATAAACCAGAGTTTAGTTTGGTATTATCACACTTTCTCATTGTGCGAGTGTAAAATATCAACCTTTTATGTTAAGTTCATTTGGTGCAACCACGTCCATTTCCTGCCTCATCCATTGTTGGTGTACAAATACGGTATGCCGGTTTACTTGAACTCTTAATCTAATGTAGGCATTGTTTTTGTAAATGAATTTATGTATTTAATCATAAAGAGAATAGATAATGAAGTGAATTATTATTTAATTTTTCATTTCGCATTATAGTTTATGTAACACAGACACACTTAAAACTTAAAACCAAACTCAATGTTGCCAGGCACGTCTCCAGCTCGATGTGAAATCAGATTTCGAACCGACTGTGATTTGATTATTTCCGAAGTGTCCAGTATAGGCCTACTGTATTCTTGATCTACTTCATTGAATTTTGAAGACATATATATTTTTTTATTGGGTTATTTTACGACTCTGTATCAACATCAAGGTTATTTAGCGTCTGAATGATATGAAGGTGATAATGCCGGTGAAGTGAGTCCGGGGTCCAGCACCGAAAGTTACCCAGCATTTGCTCGTATTGGGTTGAGGGAAAACCCCGGAAAAACCTCAACCAGATAACTTGCCCCGACCGGGATTCGAACTCGGGCCACCTGGTTTCGCGGCCAGACGCGCTGGCCGTTACTCCACAGGTGTGGACATATACATTTAATGATGCCGCGCAAAACTCCATACGTAAAAAATTGAGAGATGTGTGGAAAAAAAACAGTGTTGAAAAATTGGATGGAAGAAGTTGCAAATGATAATTCGAAAGCTCGGTGTAAATGGTGTAATGTGATATTGAATGCAAAATATTAAGATTTAACTACCCGTTCTAATAGAGTAGCGAGTGTTTTTCTGTTGCTCGGCAACAGTTGCTGAGATACAGTGGCGGAAAATTAACTTTAGGGATTGGAAAAATGTTTGCAACACTACACGCTTCTGGGCAGAGGTGAGTGTTATTTCAATTTCCAAAGGATTAGAAATATTAGGTTTTTTAAAGTTTAAATCTCATTAAGTTTCATTCCAAATTTTAGGTTGCGATTTTCAGTGATGCATGTGGTGGCCATTCCTTCATTTTATTTCCTTATCCTACCATTGTCAAATGCAGAGGTTTGAGAGGCTATTTAGCCAAATGAATCGTAAAAGGACAGGAACAGGACGGGAAATTCCAAGCTAAGTACAATTTTGACCATTCGAGCAGGACTGAGAAGACTTGAAAAATGTTGTTGCACTTATGCAGTTGCCCCAAGATGTATAGTTCGTATTTCGAATTTGGAAGTGTTGTATTAAGAAAAATCTGGAGTTTTTTTAACTACAGTTTAGCGGTTTTTTAAGCTTGTGCAGCGGTAAATGGAATTCTGAGTTGGCAACACAGCTCATAAGCAAATATATATCAGTTCAATCATTCGACATTGGCGTTTGACGGTACATGAATCTATCATACTGCAAGAAAATAACACTCTGTATCAACCCTGTGCACAAAAGAGAAGTGAAAAGTAACTCAGAAACCTCCTCCCATGTGCTTTCCGCTTACACTGCCTTATAAACAAACGCACAGTGGGCACTATGCATCAGTGATGGATTTCAGGCGACCAGTGAAAGCCGAAGTTCATAAGTCTTATACAATCCGTCATTGAACAATGCTTACTTTCCTGTGCACTCGTCTCAGCCAGAGAAGGTGGAGTGGAGACTTAAGGGGAAATCTGCATTGTACCAAATCAGTTATTAGTACCCAGGCCTGCTCTAGATACTCTGTTATATACAAATCATCAAGACCTATTTGACAATACCGAAGATCAATTGCAATACTCTATTCACCACCTAAATCTTATGACAAAAACTTAAAATTTAGAAATTTCAACAAGAAAAAAATGTCTTTTCAGAGTAAACACTCCGTGAGATATAAGGTGTACATCGATAATGTCATACTGGAGCAGGTCAACCAACTCCTTCAGATATTTAGGTTACACCCTAAAATACCTCGAAGAATGTGATATATATAAAATAAAATCCAAAATTATGATAAATCTTTGAGAATCATTAACGAAGTCTTTTCAGTCACAAAAGTACAAAGACAAAGAAGACTTAAATCATATAATCAGTTCTCAGCTATTCGACTCCAAGATGACCAACGATTCACGGTTGCAGAAATGAGATTTCTACGAAGAACTGCTGGCTATAGTCTTCTAGATCACAGAAGAATACTGACATTGCAGACAAATTAGAAATAACACAAACAGTACAATATCTATAAGAATGCGGACACAACTGACTTCAGCATGTGCAAAAAATGGAGCGCCCAGACTACCTAGACAGATGCTTCACTACACATCATGAGGGAAAAGACTTATTGGAAGACCTCACGAAAGATGATTCGAAACTAACAGGTCCTAGGCTTACTATTTGAGAAGATGATAATTTTATCATGCAAGAGGCAGCTTACTCAAGTGTTATAAATAATTTATTAGGATAATTTAGGTGCAAAATAACTTCTTTCCGTAGTCGTGTGAACTCGGCGCTGCCCAAAGTGCACTTGGACAAATTCACGCCATACGAGATCGTTTTTTTTTGTGTCAAACACTGCGCATGACCTACAAAAAATAATATTAAAAATTCAAAATAAATTTGAATATTAAATGGCACTCGCAAATCCTTCATTATCAATGTTGACTCCTTGTATTTTATTTATTTTTGTGTGTTCGTTTTATAATAACTACCGATTTAAATTGGTTAAAATTTTGATCGGTAATTTTAAAGATATAATGGAAAGTTATGATTGGTGAAACTAGGGTTGTAGTACTTCCGGTGATTTAGGAAGTGAAATCATTGTGAATTTTTTTTTTTAGTTGCAATTGATCACATGTGCACGGCATAACATTAACCTAATCTAACCAAACCTAACCTCTTACAGATTCGTATATGCAAGGTGTTTCAATCATTCCTTTAAAATTATCTTTTATTCTTGTTAATCTTTATTTTTATATTATTTAAACAATTTACTGAAAACGTAAAAATGAAATAATGTAAACATATGTAAAGACTAGGTAATTTAATTATCACAAAAGATAATTCATCCAATAATAATAACATGCAAGTTCAATACGTAGGCCTACGTGTAATCACAAACGCGGCACACGGGAAATGTCACGTGACCATTCCAACAAACTATGAAAGGCACTGTCCACTGTCCATCTTTCCGACCAAATTATGTCCTTTCTTATAATTAAATGAAGAATAAACCAGCATGGAGACTGTTACGCTGTAATAAAAATATTCGCACATTCTGGGCTGTCTTTTCACAGCTGTAAAATTATAAAAAACCTAGTCCATAATGTGATTACATATTGCGCAAAGCTAGTGCGTTTCGCGCAATAATTCATGGCCACAATTTAGACACAGCTAGCAAACATGTCACTGTGACCACGAAAAAGGCTTTTCTATAGCACGCAACACTGAAACTTCCATCTTGAATATTTCTAGGTTCTCCGGTGCAGGAATCTGTGACAAGTTAAGTTACATTAGCTTACTTTAGGCTTTTCGTATGCCTTGTGTAGGTTAGGTTGGGTTAGTTTATACCTTCTGTATGCCTTGCTTATACAAAGTGAAATATAATGTGCGTTTCACGTTTATTTTTAAATGTTCTTCCTCTTCATTGCACGTATTAAATAATCAGTTTTAGGTTATCTGTTCCGATCAATTATTTCTACATTTTACCTACTTTCTTGTGTTTTCAAGTCAACTGACGTCCTATACGAATTCTTCACATTCCGAACTGTCTTCCTACTAAAATTAGACTATTTTGTTTCACAATTTTGCATCAATAAAATCTTTAGTGTCGAATGCTATAGAAAACTCCTTGAAAAATATGAAGTCGAAATGCCTCTGCATATAGGCCATACAGAAATTTTGTGATTCCAAGGCAAATATGATGGATCAATTTTTGGCAAAAAAGAGATTTTGCTGTATGTTTTGCATCCTAATGTTGGCTTTATTGTGGCAAAATATGACATGCATTTTTATTTCTATGATTTTCTCTCTAACCTCTTGGCATGAAACAGATACTATGATTTTATACAGTATCGGTAGTTAAAAACTTTAAATTCTCGCTCCTGAAAGAATGAGAAAATTACATCATATTTGGCTTGAAGTAACAGAATTCGTGTCTAAGGAAATGTATTTGTAACATATTATATCAGTGGCTGATATAAAACGTTCGTAGCCGGTTATTTAACGACGTTGTATTAACTACAAGCTTATTTAACGTCGATGGGATTAGTTATAATGAAATGTTTCTTGAAGAATAAGAGGTCGAAGATTTGCCATGTGATTATCTGACATTCTGCTTACAGTTTGGGAAAACTTGAGAAAACAAAGCCAGTTAATCAGCCAAAGCGGGAATCGAAACCACGCTCAAGCGCAGCTCCACATCAGTAGGGAAGGGAACGTGTGATTGAAGCAGTTCTACAATAAGAGTGTAACCACAGGACCAAGAACCCAACCTAATGAAGTAACAGATAACCTAGACCTACAGGTTGTGTTAACGTTAAATTGCGTTATTTAATCGAACTATATCCTTGGGAATACCAAATTCAATAAGAATATTATAAAACTTCTCTCTTAACCGAGCCATATGCCTTTTTGAAATCTATGAATAACTGATGTACTGTATCCTTATACTCCCATTTTTTCTCCAATACCTGTCGAATACAAACAATCTGATCAATAGTCGATTTATTAACTCTGCCAGTTAAAATAAACCATTATTATTATTATTATTATTATTATTATTATTATTATAAGTTCATGTTCTATATGCGCAATAAAGACAAACAAAATTGAGAGAAGTTGTGTGACATTTGGTTGTTCAGAAGACCAAAGAATGAGAAGTGGTATCCATTTCCATAGTTAGGCCTAAGTTATTTCTGCTTTTGTTACGAGAAAACCGAAGGTAAAACGAAGTGATACTGTAAGCCTAGGCTAGAATCTTGACTATTATATATATATATCGATGGTTGAGAACCATACTGTTGTAAGTCCAACTTCTAATAAGAAAGAAATCTGTTTCACTGTGTTCCAGTTGTCGTCTGCATAGGCCTAATTATATGAATCGAACAAAATTGTAGATATTCCTCTCCATAAGATTGCTAAGAAGCTATTCCAAATTGTTTCATGAAGCTTTGAATGCCAACAGCTTAAAATAGCTCTCCTGAAAAAAAAATAAATAAATAAAATGGACTTGGAACAGTCTGGTTCTGGGCAATCGACAGGCTATATATATATATATATATATATATATATATATATATATATATATTAATTTTGCATTCTTGTCCTGAAATCCTAAAACAATGGATTCAAGCAATACGAAGAGAGAATTAGTTTGTCTTCCAACACAGTTATACTAGCAGACATTGCACAAATAAATGTTGTCACGTTCGCCCTGGAATGCAAGTAAAATTACTGTTTCCTGTTCCATGCTCAGTTACAGAAGAAAATTTCAGTAAGGGGGAAACTTGTACGTTGGTTTCCACTGCTCTAGCAGGTTCCATTTTGCTGTTTCTATTAATTATTTTTGGTATTTTAGTGATTATTACTAGTACTTCTCTTATGTACTGATAAATTCTACTGCATGTATATGATCAATAGTGTAAGTAAATAAACTAAACTATGTAAGTTTGATTTATTATATGTTTTGTAAGTATTCAGTACGTGCACTCTATCTACCAATTATTTTTACCAACCAATCTTTTTAAGATGTTACAGTATTTATTGTACACATTTAAATTTTGATATGCTATATTCATATATTGCATTTCTTCGCCATTAGACAGCTCAAATTTTGCTTTTTTTACCTCTTTCGGCTATTACTATGTATTGTATAATCTGAAGAGAGTTGTACTCGATATTGATTTAATCTTGTTGTGGTCTAATTTCGTTTCGTTGGTACCAAGAAATTTTGTTTATCCATAGAACTGCTATTCATCTTTGTATTGAACTTTTATACCCTGCAATCATATTTCCTTCGTTATTAGTTTTGCTAAGTGGAATATTAAACTGGTATATTGATCTGGCAATTAATTGTAGAATCTATTTTAACGCCCAAAATGTTTATCGTTTCTTTTTTAATCATTTTCCCTCCTAGATTTGACGTCTGTACAGCGGTTAAGACTTCTTGCCATTGGTGTACCGTGGGGAGATTTTATGATATTAAATTGAGTGATCTTTATCACATGTAAATTTAATCTGATATTCGTAATGTTAAAGTATTAGTAATGTTCTTTAAAAACCCTATTAATAAAATAGTGTTAAACGTAATAGGAAAACAATGTCACAGTAAAAATTGTATATGTTTTTTGGGGGTGAAATGCATCGAGAACTATATAATTTCATGATTACAAACAAAAATCTTATATAAACCCTTGCCCCTAATAAGAAGTCTTGCGTACGCCACCGTCTTTTCCACATATTTTTACATCAAAATTGCCGTGTAAACACTAGCCTATGCCGGGCCTTTCCCTGAGGGCAACATGATACGGTACTAAAAAACTGCCGTTAACTGAGGGAGTAAGAACTTACTGTCTTTCGACATTTTATAAATGCACGAACACTATAAATCGCGTTAGAAACACACATATACACACACAGCTAAGTTAAATTTAAAACTAAATTCAAAATAATTCTACCTCCATCAACACAAAACGAATGTGACAAGAATAGCCACGACAGAACACCAATACTTGCTGTTACATAGTAACGAAGATTAGATTCTTCCAAACAAAACAGCTGGCTACCACGTGCTAACGTGAAAAAGTCGCGAATGTCAGCATGGACTCTGGGTGGCAGGTTCAGCGGTTGCCATGGTCCCGTCTTGAAACCGCTTAACTGCCAATACCAATACAGTATACTGTATGTACAAGAACCTGTTTATATTCACAAAAACTTGAGGTTTACAACGAAGGTCGAAACACTTCTCTGTACCAACAAAAGTTTTATGAACGCAGTCCTACTTTTCTACGGGACGTATGTTAGTTTTAATGAAGCTTTATTAAGGGTAACTATCTCGTAAGAAACACTGGACCATGGAATCTAAATATTTATACTTCATAATGAATATAAAATACTAACAAAAAAATAATATTTAAATAGGCCATTACCCGTACGCTTTTTTAAATAATTAATGAATAAACAGTTCAATAGCTAAATGATAGCTGTGAGCAGTATGAGATGAATATAAATGCAAACAAGACGAAGACCATGGTCGTAGGAATAAAAATAAGGAAGGTAAACCTGTGAATTCTAAATGAGGCAGTAGAGCAAGTGGACAGCTTCAAATACTTGGAGTGTACTACGAGAGATAAACTGTGTTGGAAAGAGTGGGTGAAGAAATAATGTGCTGAAACTGATCAGGAAGAGGAAAAGGAATTGATTGGGTCACTGGTTGAGAAGGAACTACCTACTGAAGGATGCACTGAAATAAAAGATGAACAAGAGAAGAGTTCGGAGCAGAAGAAGGTATCAGATGATAGACGACGTTAAGTTATAGATCATATGAGAAGATAAATAGGAAGGCAGAAAACAGGAAGGATTGGAGAAAGCTGGGTTTGCAGTGAAAGACCTGCCCTTGGGCAGAACACTGAATGAATGAAAGAGTTCAATTTGAAATAGACCTTGCATTGCGAGGAATGACACTTTACTACGGTTAAAGGAAGTACTTCACTAAGACATCGTTAAATTCGGATCTACCCTCGGATCTCGAATAACTATTGCATTATATTTTAGAACTTGAAAGTTAACTTTATATACCAGTAAGCTTAGTACGCCAAAACCACAAAAAGTATAACAAACTAGTTTGAATTAATGTGTATCTTTTAAAAATATATCAAGAGGAAAAATGGTACAAAATATTGGTCTAATTTTATTATGGGTCCTCTATTTTCGTGATCCAAGAAGATTCCATCATAACCTATCTGAGAAAGCCAAATTGAAACAAACTGGCCAATTAACTAGTAGGCCTATTTCATAATATTATAATCTATCTTACACAAACGCAGAACTGATTAACGAAAATTCTTAAACGTTTGGTCTGATTGATTGCTTTCTTCCGAAGTCTTCCTCGGCCGAAGGCGGATGCCGAGTGATTTATGGCGAGTCCTCGGCTTCACCACACTTCATCCCCGTTTGGTCTGATTAGTCCTAACTGATTGGGTTTTTCCGAGGTTTTACCCCACCATAAGGCAAATGCCAGGTAATCTGTTGGCGAATCTTCGGCCTCGTCTCACTACATTTCGCTTAAAAATTTTAATTTTGTAAAACTTTGACTTGATCCACATCTTAAAGATTCATTGCTAATGTAAGATCCGTGGAATACAATAAATGAATGAATGAATGAATGAATGCTAGGCCTACATTGTGTGATATTAGTAACTTTAGCGGTGTGAAAGCTACACTATAAATAATATAGTCTGCTATGATATTACAACCCAAATTTCCGTAGCAGAATATAGGTTCCAGATAACTGTACGCACTCTATGACCGAGTCATACCGCGTTGCATTTTACCATTCACACGCATACATACACAGACATGTGTCCATGCATAAAAACTGGAACTAGTATAAATTGGTCTATAAATTAATTAAAAGACAATATTAAGTTATACCTCTTTATTTAACTTCAAACAGCTCTACTTTTAAACGGCTATATTACATTGAAAGTAAATGCAATACATGATACTGAACTAACCTTCCCGTTCTACCATTTATCATAGTTTTGAATAGCTAGACTAGCGCTGAAGTAGTTCCCATCGTACTTGCGATAATACATCTTGCATATAATTATGAATCTGTGACAAGTTACGTTTGGTTGTATTTTTTGTGGATATTTGGTTGATGGTATATAGGACATAACAAAACCAGGTGAATGTTACTTATGTCCCGCCCACTATAGGAGACATAGGCCAGTTTTACACTAATCCTAAACCATCTTGCCGGGATAATAAAAGCCTAAACTAACCTAACCTAAGTGCGTCGGTGTCTATTCCAAAATCGGCGGAAGTCGCTCAACGCTCGTTTAACCAATATTCGTTCAGTGGGCGGTGAATACTCTACATTGACCAAAATACCTTCTAATTTAAAGATTTACACTTCCGAAATCACGGAACAACCTCAACGCTAGCTTCACCTTTCAAATTACCGACGGAAGATTTTAACAAACAAACATCTTCAGAAAATGTCAAATATAGTGTACAATAAAAATGTGTAACTAACCTTTCAACTCGTGAAGTTATTCTCAGGCCGTACATTTATCCATATCCCCATTATCCAACACAAACATTAAATCACGCATTCAACACTTCACCGATTACAAACAACCATGAACTGCACATCCTCGATTCCCGCTAGAAATTAAAATGAGGAGCGTTCGGTATAATTTCATTCAGCAGTACCAATAGTGTCATGCTTCTAATAAAACAATGAAATTGCACTGCGATGCGCTTAGTATGTTCATATGTAGCAGATTGGTATAATTAGAACAGTTAATTCCATTTATGTATGTTCCTATTCCTTTACTTATTAAATATCTATGCGTCTGAATTGTTTTCAAATATATTCAGTTGGCCGTCTTTCCACTCTCTGTACTCTATTCCCTTAACCAACGAGGAGCAACCATTCATACTCACTCTGTGTTCTATTTCTTGCAAGTAAAAAACCGTTTGCTTACATGTAAAAACATACACAATGCAGTCAATATTTTAAGTGAAACTTTAGGAAATCATTAAAAGATTAACCCTATAAATACACAACTTTTAAATGAAAATGTATTTACTGGACATTTATTCATTGCATTTAGAAGTTTAAAAATAAAATTGTTTCGTAGATATATTGCGGGAGCAGTTAATGGAACATCTGTGGCTACCACGATTGTTACGACGAGCGTCAAATCATGGCAAGGGAGAGAGGGGAATCAATAGTAGCGTGTAGCATTTAACCTGTTAGCAGCTTCTAAATACTGTATATAATGAGGAAACCAATAATTCACATTTCAACAAGAAATAGGCTATAACTATGAACTTTAATTCTATTTATTCGTTCAAATCGATGCTTAAGTAATAAAAACCGTTCTTATCGCATATTATCAATAGGTGTCTCCCATTGTAGCTGTGTGGATAGCGTATGCATGTGCTTCCTAACACAGGATTGGGTGTATCCTTGTCTTGTGATTGCTCTGTGTTATCTCTGCGGTGGCCTGCGTCATGCCGATACCGTGATAGGAAGGTCCGAATGTGTCAACACTACCCGCAGTGGTGTGTAAATCGGATAAAAGGGGAGGTTTATCAGAATAAGAAATAAATTTATCTAAGTGAGTCACAACCATAAAGAACAACCGGTAGCATAACTGTTTTACAAATTCTTTCATCTTTAAATATCTACACCACACCACCATGAAATATACTATCGAAAAGACCCATACCACTTGATTAATAACTATATAAATATTTCATTTCAATAACAATATTGTTATATTACGTAAGTTTTGTATAGACTACTATATAGCCTAGCCGTCACTCAGTAAATAGCATAGAAATGAAGATCTAACTTCAAATATTCTGTACGCCTACTTATATAAACCCAAAAGATTTCACTTTCTTATCATCATTAAAGCATTAATCTGTATAATTAGTGACAAATACATCATGGCATTCACTATAATAAAATTTAATTTTTAATGGTAATGTCATCATGTAGTTTTTAATATCAAATACACAGACAGCTGTATACTCAGAAAATTGCACACCAGCGAATCTGACCTGTAAATTCTTTTTAGTAAGTCTTGAAGTTTTTCATTATCAACATTACAGAAACGTTCTGAAAAATTTACACAAATGAAGATCGACAGTCACCCTGAGTGGCAAAGTTAGTATTGCGCTGGCCTTCTACTGGGTGTTCATTTCAAAGTGTGTCATGAAGTCACTGTTGTGAGTCAGCGATTTGAAGCGAGTTTCAGCTTTTATGTCAGAGAAGTTGCCTATTATTCAAGGCGTTCAATCTGAACTTGAGAACGTGTACGATATAACTTGAACGTCGTAGCAACAGATGGCGGTGTGTACGGTCTGTGTGCTACCATAACCTCTTTCGAACTGTGTTTTGCGCGGGCAAGTCGTACGCAGGGTATTTGTTATCATCGTTTGCGTATGGCACAAATAAAATGCTCCATGATCATGTTAACCGTCGAAGTTAATGTCAACAAATACGTAAGTAATCGTCTTGACCCTCTCCCCATAACCCCGATAGTAAGAAAAAAACTCGCCTCAGTATGTGTTTCCAAACAGTTCACATTCCTGCCACTACTGGCGTTACCGTACGTATCTGTAAGTACTCTTCAGAATGAACGCCGTACTTGCTAGGCAACTTCTCTGGCACATAGATAATGCGCCTCTATGGAAGTGTAGGAAGATTGAATTCTCTAGGCTCATCGGCTAGCCACATGACGGCATATAGCGAGCCATGACACACTTTGAACTGTACACCCAGTGTGTCCGAGGTTGGGGGTTCGATCCCGGCCGAGGTCGATGGCATTTAAGTGTGCTTAAATGCGACAGCCCCATGTCACTAGATTTAGTGGCATGTAAAAGAACTCCTGTGGGACAAAATTCCGGCACACCAACGACGCTGATATAACCTCTGCAGTTGCGAGCGTCGTTAAATAAACCATAATTTAAAAGATCGACATATTGCGATTATGATGTAAGAGAATCTAAGTCATCTGAACTCTAAATATATCAGCAATTCTGCAGGTCTTAGTCTTCGTGTGACATTGTTTATTTTAGTGTGTTTGTGTTGTTTTATTCTGAAAACCCATTATTTCTCAAAGCTGACGACAGATGGATTTTGGAAAGTAGGAAAATGATGTAGGAAAATTGACATTTCACTTAAAACTACCATGTTTCCGAAAAACTTTGGGTTCCAAGCTTCAAAATGAGGGGTCATTTATTAAAATCTGTTCAGCCGTTTTCCCTTAATTTCAATTACCAATTCAAATTATATATATATATATATATATATATATATATATACGGTATATATGTCACGCACCGTAGCTCCGTGGTTCAAGGGAGCTGCTCTGGACTGGCTCTCGGGGCAAGGGTGCAGAAAGCAAGTGGTCGAGAGCGCGGGGATGCGTGCAGTGGCACACTGAAGCTCAAGTCGTGTTTTACTCAGTGGAGCGGCTTTTATTTATATTTTCAAATAAACATTTTCAATTTAAGTGTATGTACAAGAATTGTTATTTAATAGTGTGCAAATTTGGCTTTCACGTAGATGCTCCCTGTGAACCAGGCTTTAATAATTTCAAGACATAAATTATTCCGGAGCCGGGTATCAATCCCGGGACCCTTCGCTTACCGCACGAATGCTCTACCGACTGAGCTACCCCAGGAACCACACGACACCATCACAATTCTTCACTTTATATCCACACTACACAAATGGGCTGACAAGATGCCAGAAACCCAACTTTGAGTGCCCACAATTCTGTGTGACTTAAATTGTGGTTTTCTATTAACGTACCTACAGTAACAAAATATTGGTGTAAGAACAATCACAAAGTGCTTCAAACAAAAGTTGTTTAGTTTTTTTTATGAGGAATGAGAAAACAACATAAAAAATGTAGATTCCTATTTAAAAAAATTAAATTGACCCTAAAATAACCATCACGTCCTCCAAATAAAACACGACAAATGGCATTTACTTTCCCCCATAATATTAAGCAACTTTTATTCAAGACATTTATTTTTACAACGCTTAGTTTTGGAGACACTGTACAGTATCAACTTAAATGGTCCACCCTGCATATGGCATTCAAGTCAGTCGTAGCCAATTTCCTTGGAAATAATAAATCTACTGGCTATGTGAATGTTGTGCAGAAGTGCATCAGCTGGGTTGCAACATGTCCCTCAAAATGCATCTCCTCGACTCACATCTTCATTTCTTCCCTGAGAACCTAGGTTCAGTCAGCGACGAACATGGTGAATGTTTTCATCAGGACATCTTGGTGATGGAATCACGCTATCGGGGTTGATGGAATGCAGCGATGTTGGCTGACTACTGCTGGATGCTTCAGAGCAACATGCCATATGCTCAGCGCAAACGAAAGTCTACAGCTAAGAAATACAAACCAAACACACCTTAAATTAAGGAAGTATATTCTATATGTATGTATTTTATACGTGTATTACACCTTAAACTATGTTGCTGTAATAATTATGTGCCACGTGGCGCATTTGCACCATTTTCTTAGCTGAAGCCATGTTCATTAGTACTCCATGTAGCAATAAATACTCTACTGAAACTCCTGTCTGAGAGTTGTTATACATAATGATGTCGTATATCTCAAGAATGGTGGGTAATAGAGACAAATGATTTGCATATTTGGAATCAGCATGTTTCAGTTGTCTTAGAACGCATGTTGGATACCAAGATATCCACCGAAAATGTTTTTTTTTGTTATTCAGTGTAGGCCTAATCACTTTCCTACGAGAAAAAGTTGCAAGTAAAGAATGTAGAGAAGGACCGTCATATGATCTGTGATGACACGTTTTCTTTTCTAATAGCAATGAGAAATAAATTAAAATTGGAAAGAGACTTCTTTATTTTTGTTAGGAAATATAATTTAACCCTCAACTGGTATCTATGGGTCAATATAGATCCATATGGATAGATATCGTTAACGCACATTATTTTAAAAAGCAATACCAGTAGAGGGTTAAAGAAAATGTTTGAGTCAAATTTTAAATAGGTACATAAAACTAAGATTATGAAATAAAAGGAAAGATTCAGTTATAAAGAGAAAATCGAAGAATCCATAGAAACAATGAATTTAGGATTAATTATCCATATAATTATTCCAAATGGCACTCAAATTCCCTAGAACTATAGTAACTGCATACAGGGCCACCGACAGAATTTGTGGGCCCCTATGCAATATTGTACTCGGACCCCCATTGAAAAAAGTAACAATTACAAGTTACCAGTTATTCTAACCATAATAATTATTTGCAAAATAAATAAAAGGTAGCCCCATACACAGATAGGAACTTAAAAGTATACACTTTTATTACGTTGAAAAGTTTTAGCAAAACTTCACATTAGCACAACATATTATATTCATAAAACATTATTCCTAAACACCTGTAATTTCTAACTTGCAGTCCAACATCAACAAACAACTCTCCTTGACTTCATTGATGCAAAATCATCAATTACGTAATCAAAATTTAAAGACCTAACAAGATCGCGCTCCAGACTAAGGAAACAAGGTTACTCAGTCGTTCTTGACACTTCGTTTATCTGAATACATTTTTTATTTCCTTCATTTTGCTGAAGGATCTTTCAGCATCAGCAACTGTCACAGGAATTGTATAGAATATTCTAACGGTTATACAAATATTTGGAAATAAAGTATCTAATTTTAATTCCCTCAGACTATTTAGGAGATTCATAGGTTTCGGTGGGGTTGGCCCTAAATTAGAGACATGAATTGATTTTAAATATTTCGGCTCGTCACTGATCTCTTTGTTAATATCTTCATAATATTTTTCACGCAGTCTAACACCCATATTAATATCTTCCAATTTTTTCTGTTCTCCTTGTGCTTCTCAGCTCCCGACTTATGTCTGTACTTGTCCATTGTGCAGTTAAACTACAATCAGGAACACTAATGAACAGAATTTACTAGACAAACGACAATGAAAAGACGAAAGTTTCGACACGAAACATACAATGTACAGAAAGAGAAACGTATCCTGTCACTTCGGTTTGAGAGAGTCCACTAGCATATTGTGGTGGGCCAGTGGGGGTTTGGCAGTTAAAAAGGACAAGCCAATAAATAATTGAACGTGTTCAGTACAAGCGATGGGAACATAGTTCAGGCAAATGCCGGGGCCCTCAATTGTCGTGTTGGTGAACGTTAGTGCGGGAAACTGATCTTCTATTACATAAAAGTCAAATATTTACATATGAAGTGGTAATTTGTATTAATTCTACTATTTTTGAGTTAATATGTCAAATTTATGTAACAAATATTCTTACAAAATTTTATAGTACCCATATGTATATACAAATAATTATTCGTGATACCAGTAATAAAAAGTAATCAGACTCACTTAATCTGACGGGCCCTTATTGCTCACAGGCCCATATGCACTCATCCCTTTTGCCCCCCCCCCCTTCTCGGCGGCCCTGGCTGCATAAAACTAGGAATAAATCCCTAAGCTTGGCAACACTGTTTTATACTTCTCGTCCTTTAATCTATTACACATTCTTATTATAATATCACATCCGCCACAAACTGCCATAGTTACTTATCTGAACCTGAAACAGCGTTATTTGACTTCGTGCACATTTTCCTCCATCATACATTGGCAAGATTACTTTTACGACTTATGTTAGAACCTGCTGTAATAAAATGTGCTTTATGCAGCCAATCAGAGCATTTTTAATGGGTGCCCTTTCTAGTTCGCTTACAATCCACTATGAAAGAAACTGCGGTATTTAGGATGAGTCTTTCACTTTCCAAGTAACTCCAACATGCATTGTATGCTCTGATATTGGCTTTCTTAATAGTTGTTGTTTGGTCAACTGTCCGAAGACAGATCTGAACCTCATAAGTGGTGACACTAATAAGGCATCACTTATGAGGCAACTAAGCCAGGAGATAATGGGATAGGGTGGCCAGTTCCTTTCCACCTCCATTGCATACATCACTGGCTAGTTACATACGGTACTATGCTAATCAGACTTAAGATGCATTGTTCTTCCTTGATACATATCGTCAAGTGAGATATACCGTCTGATAATAATAAGGCTAGATGTACATATCAGCCAGAACTCAATCAGAGGTATTTCTTAATCAAGGCGTAAGAAAACAAAGAGTGATCAAATGCTCTGCACTTGAAAACTTTCGGCATGAACCTTCGTCAAAATTGTACTGAGAAGCAAGAAGGAGAATGGAAATCATCCAAGATCCTCAGCATTAGACTAGTACTAATTTTCATAAATCTTATTTTCACGTATTACTATCAACATCCCAAAAGATCTTAAAATTGTTTTCATTATGTTAAAAAACCAAAGTCATTTACGTTCATAATAGATACAGTCAGGCACGGCTCCTTTGAAAGGCTACAGGGTCACACACTCTCCCTTCTTGCCCTGCTGTTAATTTAGAAGTAAATATTTTGTACTACTACTAAGATTTCAAATCATCCGTCCTCAAGTGAGGTTGACCACTGGGATCCGGAATTAACAAAATATAAAAGATAAAGGGAAATGAAACGAGCAAAATACTGATTCGATTTGTAAATTAAAACAAAAATTTACGTGTTAACATATAGATGATAGTGTAAAATTTGAAGAGAGGCCTTCAGAATTTCCATTACAATCTTCTGAACCTCATAAAAGGGAATTTTAAAAGATTTAAGGATATTACATGTAAATTTTGGTAAACAACCCCTCGCTCCAAATAGTAAGCCTGCAACATCCCAGTTGTAAAGCGAAATGCCATATTTTTCACTGAGGTATGGAAGACAAGGTACATATTTAGCTTGCTTGTCATCATTTATCTGCAGTGCTTGATTCGTGTCTCGTTCAAAGCAAATTGCAGGCTCTAAGACCATCGCTTTCTGGGTTCTTCTATTGATGGCAATTATATCGACTCTTCTGTGAGAATCATCTTCAGACACACAATGAATCTCCTCATGTACTTCCCATCCTCTGTTTCTTAGCAGGCTGGCAATTGCTGTAAGGCACGATGGTGTTTGTTGTTACACAGTAGCTCTCCCTTCTTACAGAACCCCAGTACGTGGCCAAGTGTTTCAGTCTTGCTGCAGCCGGGATGGCGACAACGGGTACTACTGAAGGTTCTGCTAGGGACAGATCTCACTGCGGTTATGTTGCACATCTTGATGGCATTGATGTATTCCAAGGACGAAAGACACTTTTAGAGGAGATCCAGGAGTTGGCTTTAAGGCTTTCTTCATATGTACAAACACCTTTGCCTTTATGTGGGAGCTGGCACCATGACTGGAATGATTGTTTTCTGAGAACTTCTCTGAGATGTTTTCCTTTAGTTTGAGGAGTGACGCTGTTTGGAGAAATAAATCAGAATTTCCTTACTCGATAAGATTTTATTTTCAAGTTACTTTCTACTTTGCTTCAATCTAATAGCACGCTTTTTGTAGAGATTCAGTAGTCAGAAATGCTTTCCTTTTATAGAGATTCAGTGGTCAGGAGCACAGCACTCAATGTCTGCGCTGTCAGTATAATAGAAATACTCTCCTGTTAGTTAACTGTTGGGCATGTTGTCAGAAAAATACATTCATCCTTGAAGTGGATGCAGGGGCACTGGCCTGCTATGGTCGAGGTGGGTGACATTGATTGGAGGGTGAAAATTTACAACCTTGTTGATCCTGAGGGTGATGGAACTATCTCACTTCAACTGAGAGAAAGTTTGTAACTGAAAAAGGGATTAGTTGAGTTCGTGCTTGTGGTCTGTCCAGCAGTGCGTGTACCGGCTTTAATTAAAATATAAAAATAAATATCAATCAACCTTCTTAATGTATCCAGCTGTTTGCTGACAACATAAAGTCCACTACAGTCCACTGTAGTCTATTCAGTTGTTGTTTTTCACGAGTAATGAGGGATATTTTGATCGGTGTTCATTATAGATGCCTGTTGCTAGTAGCCAGAGATGGGGTGCACAGTCTGTACAAAAGAAACCAAATGACCTGGAAACGTACAAAAACTTGCCCAGACATGTTCAAACATTTTTAACAGGTCACATTGTCACTCAATTGTACCTACACCGTTTTCACATTTCTGATAATCCTACTTGTCTGTGGTGTAATAATCATGATGAAGATCTGGAACACATTCTTCTATACTGTCCATCCATAAACCACAAAAGAAGTAAATTAAAATCATCAGTGCCAGTTGCAGAAGACACAGCCCTGTAGTATGTATTAAAAATAAAAATAAATACATTGCGTTAGAAAATTGATAGTCAGTAAAGTTAAGAAATATAGTTTAAATTTATTTGGTTCTTAAATGAGTTCCATGTGTATACTGTAACTTGCGAGTCTATATTGTATGATTATTTAGTGTTTTATAATTAATGGAATAAAGTAGCTCCTGAAGTAGGTATTTACCGTTTGAATTCAAATATAGACTTCTAGATATTATGAACATATGTTGGAGAACATACAGGATACCTGAAGAATGGCTGGAGGGAAAAATATTTTCAATTTTTAAAAAAGGAAATAGACATGAATGAACATATTATAGAGGAATAAACCTTTTGAATTCAGCTTATAAGATATATGCAAAAATAGTGACAAGAAGAATAAATGTAATTAATGAAGCTCTGCTGTGATCGGGATGAAATTGAAATACAAACTGTTGAGCCATTTATATGAAAACAAACGATTAGGGAAAACACGGAAATTTTACTTGAAGCAAGTAAACCAATCGGTTTGGAAGTAAATCCCGAAAAGACAAAGTATATGATTATGTCTCGTGACCAGAATATTGTACGAAATAGAAATATAAAAATTGGAGATTTATCCTTCGAAGAGGTGGAAAAATTCAAATATCTTGGAGCAACAGTAACAAATATAAATGACACTCGGGAGGAAATTAAACGCAGAATAAATATGGGAAATGCCTGTTATTATTCGGTTGAGAAGCTTTTATCATCCAGTCTGCTGTCAAAAAATCTGAAAGTTAGAATTTATAAACAAGTTATATTACCGGTTCTTCTGTATGGTTGTGAAACTTGGACTCTCACTCTGAGAGGAACATAGGTTAAGTGTGTTTGAGAATAAGGTGCTTAGGAAAATATTTGGGGCTAAGCGGGATGAAGTTACAGGAGTATGGAGAAAGTTACACAACGCAGAACTGCACGCATTGTATTCTTCACCTGACATAATTAGGAACATTAAATCCAGACGTTTGAGATGGGCAGGGCATGTAGCACGTATGGGCGAATCCAGGAATGCATATAGAGTGTTAGTTGGGAGACCGGAGGGAAAAAGACCTTTAGGGAGGCCGAGACTTAGATGGGAGGATAATATTACAATGGATTTGAGGGAGGTGGGATATGATGATAGAGACTGGATTGGTCTTGCACAGGATAGGGACCGATGGCGGGCTTATGTAGGGGCGGCAATGAACCTTCGGGTTCCTTAAAAGCCATTTGTAAGTAAGTAAGTAATGAAGCTCTGCTGAAAGAAGAACAATGCGGATTCAGGAAGGGACGTTCTTGTTCCGACTGCGTATTTATAATGCAACAACTGATACAAAAAAGAAGAGAATTCAACCTGCTAACATATATTCTATTCATAGATTAAGAAAAGGCATTTGATAGTGTTATAAGAAATAAACTATGGAATATAATAGAAAATAAAGGATACCCAAAACATATACTTAAGGTGATTCAGAGTCTGTATAGGAAAAAATATGTAAGTATAGAAAATGGACAAGGAATTACGAACAAAAGGGTGGCAATAAACCAGGGAGTGAAACAGGGATGCCCATTGTCACCAGCAATTTTTAATGTATATATAGACGCAGCCATTAAAGAATGGCAAAGTATTTTAACAGAACATTTTATAGTCGGCAAAGAGAGCATAGACACTCTTCTGTCTGCCGATGATCAAGAGATTTTAAGTAATTCAGAGGACGGTTTGCAAATAGCAACAAATAAGTTATTGAAAGTTATTAAAGATTATAATCTTAAAACATCTTTAACAAAAAGTAAAGCAATGAGCTTTCTGGGAATTAGGCATCTAAGGACCAAAATAGTAATACCGGTAGAGGATAAAATAATTGAGCAAGTGAGTAGTTTCAATTATTTGGTTTGCAACGTATCCTATTGCGAAAATAACGATGTTAACAACAAAATAAATAAATTCCAGAGAATGTGCGGTACAATAAAAAGAACTTTATCCCGGAAAACACTAAAAGAGACCCAACTAAAATTCTATAAAGTAATGGCAGTCCCTGTTCTTATGTATGGCAGAGAAAACTGGGAATTGACTCGATCAGAAAGAAGGATAGAGGCTGCAGAGATGAGATTTCTGAGATCAGTGGCAGGTTACACTCTATTGGATCAGAAAAGAAGCACACACATAAGGACGGAACTGGGAATTTTCAACTTAAACGACAGATTAGCAAGACAAAAGAAAAACTGGAAAGAACATATTTTAAGGATGAATGAAGACAGATTCCCAAAAAAATACTGAACTACAGACCGGAAGGAAGGAGGAATGTCGGAAGACCCCGCAATAGATGGGAGGACACTATCCAAGAGGAAGGAACAGGCCATCAGGCCTAAACCTTGATGATGATGATGATGATGATGATGATGATGATGATGATGAAGTATTTACAATCAAAAAGACACGTTCTGAATATAAAACAGGAGTATAGTGATAGAAATAGGGCTTACACCAGATATTTCAACAAATCGGTGTACAGTACGAAAAGTGTGAATAGATTTGTGGCTGTGAAACGAGTAATGGATTCTTTTATTTCCGTGTGTACTGTTTGGGGGTGACGATAAATGGTGGGCAAGGACTGGTATTACGGATTTCAAACATTTGCTTGACAAAATTAAAAAAAACATGGCCTCTCACAATCTCATTTAGACGATGAATTAAGTTTAGCATTGATAGGACAAATTAATATTAGAGAACAACTAGATGAGGGCTATAGAATTGATGTTCAGAAGCATAATGAAGAGGTGAACAAGAACAGATGTATTTTGTCATGCATTATGATGCAGTAAAGTTTCGTGGTGAATTTGAACTAGCCTTAAGAGGTCATGAGGAAACTGAGGACTCGAGTAACGTGTGTTCAAAAAGTTAATAAATTATACTGCCACAATTGATAGTGCCCTAGAGATCATTTAGAAAAAGCGAAGATGTTCAAAGGCACCTCAAAAATTATTCAAAATGATTTGTTATCTAGTATGTTGTCAGTATATCAGCAACATATAAAAACTGAAAGCAGTAGAGTTGATTATATATCGTTGCAAGCTGATGAAACAACAGATAATTAGCACAAATCTCAACTAACAATCATTTTAAGATATGTGTTGGGAAGTGAAATTAAAAAAGCGATTTTGGGGCTTATTTTAGGTATATGATAGGAGTGCTCAGGGCTTAACAGAAATAATTTTGCAGCAGCTAAATGAAATTGGGGTGGACAAGGTTCCCGAGATGATGGGGCTTCTGTTATGAGAGGGGAAAAGGGTGGTGTGCAATGTCTGGTCAAGAAACAATATCCTAATGCAAACTACATACAGTAAAACCTCGATAAGACGTGCCCGCTTATTACACTATTCGTTGTAATACGCCTTTTTTGTCCGGTCCCTGCACATTTCATATATAACGCCTTTATAAAACATCCCATTTGTTGCGTTCAAGTCCCGCATAATACCCTGTTTTGTGGGATATTTTCGATGTAATTTTCAGCAATGTACTGTAACAGCAATGAAACATCTTGGTCATTGAACTCACAGGTGCCATTAACCTGAAAAGTATTGGTATTCGACCATTTACCTGCACATTTAAACCTTCATACTTCATACCTTAGTATACCTCACCCTCTTGTTATGCTCTCTTATTCGACTCCTTATCTGCGTGGTTAAAGCCTACATACAGTTACAATACCTCACCCTCTTGCTAACCCCCCTCTCTCAAACAGCATTCCTCACTCGGCCATAAAAAAATTCTGGAATGTTTTGCTGGGCAGTTTGTTGTCCTTGAGTGTATTGAAGTGTCTGTGAATGTGATTACAATGAGTGTTAAACAAAAAGCGCTTTGTGTCGAAAAATTGGAAATCTTACGAAAGTATGATGAAAACTGTACTCAATCAGAAACAACTCTCTGATTCATTAGGAATCCCATCATCGACATTACGAACATTAATAAAAAAATCGCGACTCAATCACTACAGCTGTGACGTCGGGAGGATGTAATCGCAGAAACTGAAGTGTGGTAAACATGAGGACTTGGAGTACACGCACACAGCAAACATCTATAAATGACTTTTTCTTTTTTTCGAAAGAATCAAGTACAGTACATATTGTAAATGTCTTTGATGCACAGTACAGTAATTACATAATGGAGTAATACTGTATTACCTTTCATGAATCATGTATTTCAATAAAGAAAAATGTTAATAGATACTGTATGTAAGTCAAAATTAGTATACCCGCCTAAAACGTAGTCCCAGTTAATATGCGGTTTACACCCGGTCCCTTGAACAGCGTCTTATTGGGGTTTTACTGTATATTGTCATGCTCATCAAGGCAACTTGATTTTACAAAATGCTATATCGTCATCCTCTCAAAGTAGAACATTTTTTGAAGATATCCAAGGCAATAGGTCCATTTTTTCCAAGATCACTTAAAAGAATGGACTATCTTTCTCAGTTTGTTCAAAGGATCGCTTGTGTTCCCCCGATGAGATGGCACTTTCAGCACAGGACTGTAAATAGTGTGTATGAAAACAAAGACAGTCTAATAGAATGTTTTTAACATATTCGAGACAGAAATAAATGATAGACATACATGTGGGCAGGCAACGGGATTTTCTCGTACTTTAAAGGATCCCCAGTTCCTCTTTTGGTTAGAATTTTACCACGAAGTTATGCTTCACGTAGCTATTTTCTTAGACTGCATTCAACAAAAAAATATTGATGCACTTAAAGTTAGAGAATTTTTAGATAACTTTAGTGATGCCATTTCTGAAATTCGAAAAACTTATGAATCAGAGGAGGTGACAGCTGATGAGCCTAACAACAAACAAAGATACAGTGAATACACAAATCCAAGGAACAATCATGTTCATGCTCTTGAAGTATGCGATGTTACTGTCAACAATATTAAAGACAGATTTCAATTTTCGGACCATCTTAGTGCTTCAAAATTGTGTATAGTTAGTAATTTCAAGGACTGTGAGATTAATTTCCAGCAAATGAGCCCAAAGACTCTACCAAAGCTTACCCTACATTAAATGGAGAGAAGCTGAAAACCGAATTGCAGGTTTTATACAGTCGTCAAAATTTGCACAGGGCAGCCAGTGCTGCTGCTCTTTTACAATTCTTTGTCAAAAATAACATGTCGCGCACTTTCTCGGAATGTGTCATGTTGAAAATAATAGTTACCATCCAATGACAACAGTTGAAAGTGAGCGTTGTTTTTCAACCCTAATCATGTTAAAACATTTTTAAGAAATTCAATGGGAAATGAAAGACTGAATGCTTTACCTGTGCTCTCTCTGGAGAAGAAAGTACATTCCTGAATTCAACAAGGTTATTGAAGAATCCGCTACAGCTAAAAAAAAAAAGCGAGTTCATCTGATATATGAACATTAAGTTTTCAGGTAAATGCATCAGGATAGTTTTGTGTTATTCTCTGCTTATACAATATATTGCATGGGTTTTTCTTCGTTTTTATGCTTTTTACGACCCATATTAGAGACCCTTCAATTTGAATCTTCACCAGCTCCATAAGGACCATTGCACAATTGAAGAGATCTCGCTAGCGAGAAATGTGTTGCGAGAAAATTCTAAGATTGATAACAATAATTCAAATGGACGTCCACACGCTGGAAGTGATTCTCATTCGAGGTGAAAACCTCGAGCGAGTTTCCCACTGAAATCAGTACCTCAGCAAATTTTCTTGACACATTTATCAAAGATGTGTAACATTTATACCACAGTCTAGTATATACAGTCACGAAGCTCAATATGTAGTAAATATGCATCCATAGATAGTTGCTAACCACTAGGATCGCTAATATCGCCTCATTACAGACAATGTGAAATAGTACCGGCACAATCTATTGTTCCTAGCACCCTCACAACTCAAGCTTCGTGACTGTATATACTAAACTGTGTTTATACTCTTTATGACGATTGAATGTAGGAAAAGATGAAGTAATATCACAAGTGGTGATGAATTGTATTGTTTTTATTGACAATGAGGAAAGATGGCTGATAATTGCAATCAGAAACTTATCGAACTTGTGTGATGTCACCCATAAGCCTATTTATATGATATATGGGATGAAAACTATAAAAACACTAAACTTAAAGAAGAAATCTGGAGACAAATATCAGATTATCTGAAAATAAATAGGGCTATATTTTATTTTGATGAGCTTTAATAGTATTAATTATAACATTTGAAATTGTATTTGTATGTCTTAACAGTTTGCATAATTTTAATCAGAACATAGCATAGAATCCTCTACCATATCATGAATTGCAAAAAACTGAGATCTATTCAACCTGAAATAAAGCCTAAACAATGTTATGTCATATTATTCAAATCCGAAAGACCGAAATCAGTGACCGAAACTCGCCTTTATCTTCATGAGATAAATATAATTTCTTATCCGTGGTTTTCTGACTTTAATTTTGGGCCTACATTTTCTTTTAAGTAACAAAATATGTTCAAATAGCTTCATATCTCCATCACCTGAAGACTCAAATTCAACATAATGGCGTTCGTACATCATTTGTAAAGTATGACAATATACATAACCTGTACTATTTCCCCCAGGTGCTTTTATACAATCAGAAAAATATTCTCTGCATGAAGCCAGTGCATAGATGATCATAGAGAGAACTCACCAAGTGTGTGGAGGAGGGCTCTTTGCCTCTTTCTCGCTAGTGAGATCTCTTCAAGTGTGTAACGGGCCTAATTCAGTTTTGTATTATGTATGAGTAATATAGGTGCTGCATGACACCCTGCAGCCTAAGATGGTCTAATTTTTGGCAGTTTTAAATATCCACAAAGAAATGTTTTTGTCCATTTTGAATCTTGCGTACACTACTTTTAACACTTGAATATAAGTAATTGATTAACTAGTGGACTTACTCGTGTTAATTATGTAAGTCTGTGCGGCTTGCAGCTGTTTCGGTGCATCATCACACCATCTTCAGAGCCTACTAGATCTCGGCGTCATCTCGAACTTCTCTGCCTGTTATGTGGGTTGACTCAACTATTCAACACCTTTCAACAATCAAACGCACCCACATAACAGGCAGAGAAGTTCAAGATGACGCCGAGATCTAGTAGGCTCTGAAGATGATGTGATGATGCACCAAAACAGCTGTAAGCCGCACAGACTTACATAATTAACACGAGTAAGTCCGCTAGTTAATCAATTACTTAAATGTTTTTGTATGTTGTTTCCAAAAATATATTATCTAAATGACATTAACTGTTTAGCCTATTATTTCAGTTCTTAAATACAGGGAACTTTTCTTATTGTACATAAAATCTTCTTTTACATAATAAAAAATGACCATATTATTATCAATCATTTGTAATATTTGTTTGTGAAGCAATAGTTAATGTTGTATGTTTGCCTTACAATCACTCTAAGCATACTTGTTGCTATAGATGCCAGACATATGGATGAACTCATATGAGGATGGTTGGCAATATGTTAGCTTTTTGAAAAGATGTCATTCGTAGGTCTTTGGAATAGAATTGTGAATGGACAGTTCCGGCTTTTTATAATTCAGGCATTTCGAGTTATAAAGAAACTCGTTCTCATATAAATTTATAAGTATTTTTAGGACTCAACATTAAGTCCAATAGATTCTATGAGATTCCTCACTAATACTAACAGCCTCAAAATGACAATAGAAGAAAAAGTACTGATTTAATATGAAAAACTTATCAGATTACCAGGAAACAATTGGCATTCATACAGTCTTCTCTGTAGATTGAAAACTCAAAATATTTTCATATCCATGGTTCAAGAATTAAAACAGAAAATCAATATCCCGAATTTAAAAGAAAACTTACAAATTAAACCAAACCCCTTTAACTCTATTAATATAGAATATAATCTAAATTTAACAGAAGAAATACTGAAATCAGAAGTAAATACTGAAATAATGAAACAATTGTCTTTAGAGCCAATTAATATTAGGTACCCTCCACAAAACTGGCTTCATTCATACACCGACGGATCCTTGATCTCCAGAGAACAAGGTGCCGGTGCAGGTGTTACGTGCTGTCTCTTCTCACTTTATAGATCTCTTGGATATGGATCTCTTGGATATGGAACAACGAGTTTTGATGGAGAAATCGTTGCCATAAGTGAAAGTCTCAGGAATCTTCTATGCCACATCAATAAATTTAAGAATGCAGTTATATTGTCAGACTCCAAAGCAGCTATTCTATCAATAGTCATCTCAAACAGCAGAAATAACTAAAATGCTGTCTCAATTAATATCACTCAATGAAAGAATTGTATTCCAATGGATACCATCCCATTGTGGAATCCTGGGAAACGAGAATGCGGATGCTTTAGCAAAGAGGGGCAGCACTGCTACTTACAGACCTGTTACTAAATCTATGTATTACTCTGTGAAAAGATTTATTAAATCTACATACTTAGACTTCAACAAACAAAATCTGATAACACAATCTCAAGGGAAAAATGGAACTCTCTGCATCATAATCCAGTTAATTCCCGATTTACCACAAAAATCGTCTGAGCTGCATTTAGACTGGCAACAGGCCATGATTGTTTGGCCAAACATCTGCATAGAATTGGAATATATCAGCCCTCTAACTGCCCATTGTGCAACACAAACCAAGAAATGGATTTGGAACACCTCAAAATCTGTGCTTCAGTGGCTGACCATGATAACATCTTTGAAAAATACTGGAGTGCAAGAGGTCAAATGACTTTATTGTCAAATGCCTGGCGTTAGAAAACAAAAACATTATAATTACAATTTTCTGTCATTTTCACTCTTTATTTTCAGCTGTTGTTTTAGTGCCTTCCATGTTTCAGTTAGATTTATTTTGTATCGAAAGAAGACACATTATGCTGGTCATACTGATAGATGTCATTTCACTTCCCAACCTACCCGCATAACAGCTGAAGTTTATCTGCCATTTTCAAGCTGTTTCAATGGTAACTTTGATCAAATGTAACGACATGCAGAAAGTCGTCAAAGAATGGTCCAAGATAGTTTTCATCCAAGTTCTTGTATCAAATTCTCAAATTTCTTTGTTCAAAGAACTTTGATAATGTAATACCGGCCTTAGTAACCAAATAAAATGCAGAGTTTTCTGAGGCATCATGTACAATATCTTGCAGGAAATGGCTCGGATTATTAACTTCTTACAAAATTGTATTCTTCAGATGCTGTAGTGTTGCTGGGTATGCTATGAAAATTCCTCCATAACCAAAAGTCGGACAGGTTAGGATCTGGCCACTGTGGAGACCAGATTGTTGGATAGTACCTGCCTGATGACATGAACACCAAAATATTTCTAATTAATTGTTATACAGGGGTGTAGATTTATAGCGATGCTCAATTTTGTATCAAAATTGTTTTCCAGTTCGTAATTTCTGTTTGGAGAGATTGAAATTCTTCAGCATGTTATTGTAAGTAGTGCTTCCTGTTAAGTCTCTATTTTTCCATTATTATTTTATTTGAAGAAATAGGGACCGTCTATTCAATTATTACTTATTCTAAATTTCTTTATGCTTTGGGAAAGTCATCTACTGCTTTTGTAGTAGCATTGGACAAGCTGTAACCTAACATTCAATGATCATCTTGGTAACTCAGTTGACAGAGCACTGGCAGACGATGACTACAGACCTGAATTCAAATCGCGGCAATGATGGAGTCGTAAGGTTCCTAAAGGTTTTTCTCGAGGTTTTCCCATTTCCCTTCATAATTCCGCTGTCACTCCCTTCTTCAATATTCATAATTATTTCAGCTACATGTAGTATTGCGCAGATATTATCAATCTGAGAATGCATAATACACTATTCATGGGGGGGGGGGGTGAAAAAATGTTCAAGTGGGACTTCACCAGACTTAAGCTTACATTACTGGATTGACAGATGGCACTACATAGCTGAATTACGATATTTACAGGAAAGCAACTATTTTGAGTGGTAAATAAGCCTCAGGCCGCAGTGCTAGCCTTCATACCCCTCCTAAAAAAAAAAAAAAAAAGAAATTGATAGATACATAGTCTAGAACAGCCTTATTTCAACTGGTGTGCCGTGAGGAAACGAAAATAGTAAAGGTGGCCATAGGAAAAAAAGTGAAAGTGAAAAGAGGGGTAAAAAAGTGAGTCCACAAGAATTAACTTTCAGCGAATGTGACACAAATTAACATTCAGTAAATATTGGCGTAGGCTTCCGCAGCCAGTGTACATAGTCTGTGGAGAAACTTCCGGGCTTATACCACGTTGTCTTTGTCCTAGTGGCTGAGGTTTTGATTGCTCTGAGGATGGCCACAACACAGCGGTCGAAATGTCAGCCACTAGCACCAAGACAATGCGGTATAAGCCTGGAAGTTTCTCCACAGACCATTCAGTAAATATGTTCCTCCTAAAACTCTCAAATTTCCCCACTGGATGGGAACCAATGGTTTAGAGTATATGAGTGTGCCGCGGGATTTTAAATTACACCTGGTCTAGAACTTCAAACTTACTTTAGTGATAATTCATTCATCGTGTTTAAGCACCGCCTGCTCGAACACATCCGTTGGTTGCTTACACTGCCTGTTCATTCAATGGTCAAACATGTTAACATGAACAGAAAAAAATTGTCGTTAGATGGTAGCTCCTAACAGCTAGTGAAATTGCTTGTGGATATAGGTCCTAGGCTTTATGTTTGTAGTATTTAATTAAAATATTACTTTGTTTCGCAATTTTAATATCTTCTTTCTCTTCGTTAATCCATTATATTCTCTGCTCTTGAAAGAAAAAAAACTGGAAAACTTTTTCTGTGTGGAACTTCCTTACATTACTAAGTAGAGGTTTCACGAATTTATCCACAAGAGTTTCTGACACAAGTTTCTGTTGGTTATTATTCCTAACACACTTCAACATTGAGAAGGCTTGATGGTCTTCATTCCACCAGAGTAAATAAATAAATAAAATATGTCACACTGGCACAAAATAGATAGAACGCTTTTTTCATAGTTCAGAGCAGACATACAGATAAACACAGCATATTTGGTGTATTCAAATTGAGTGTGACCAAATTTACATATTTATAATAATAATAATAATAATAATAATAATAATAATAATAATAATAATAATAATAATAATAATAATAATAATAATGGCTTCATTTAACATGGCAGTGTTAAGGCCATAAGGCCTTCTCTTACACTCAATCAGGATTAAAACTTGCTTACATAGTTGAACATACAAATGGATCAGAATTAAGTAATTACCAGACATCGGATTCTAGGGCAAATGCCTATTTTGTTTCTTTAGGAGAAAAGTAAAAATAATTATTAATATTTGTGTTTCATGGAAATTGAAAGGTATTCAAAGAGATTTATAGTGCCCTAAAATGCCCTAAAACGGTTATTAGAGCCTAATTTGTTAATATTCGCCTAAAAATGCCTAACTCACTGTAAAGTTTCGCATTTTACTCTTACTTTTTATAATTTATACATGCATTCACTGCGAAATTTAAGGCATTTAAAAAGTGGAAAGTTTGCTTCACACCGGCCATGAAACCATTGATAAAGGAAACAAAATGTTTTGAATCTCACGACACTCGCAATAGATTTCACCGAATTTAACATGTTTGGAGGCATAAATGCCGACAAAGAACCAACCTTAGTTTTGAAGCAGGCAACAATCACAACATGTGCTGCTACCGATTCAGAGATATACTATACTATAAAAATGACTGTTTCGGTCTGAAACCGATTAGCTGTACTGCCCTACAGAGTGTCATAAAATCACAATTTTTGGAGAAAGAGTGTTTTTGAAATATTTATGAAAAGTCGTAAAACTGCGAATTAGTAGGGTAAACCGTTACAAAATATTTAAAAGAATGGCCCTCCTAGTGTTAACACTACCAGGAAATGCAACAATAAGTGGAACTTTGTATTTTTGTCCAATTGAATCTCAATAACAACGGTTCATTTGAATGCTCGTTAACAGTTGCTCTTTCCCTCACCTTATTTGTGTTGAGAAGTTTTGAGCGGTAGGACATTTTCCTGTGAAGTTTAACGCGATAATGCCGAAAAATATAAGTGCAAAATCTACATTGATCCGGCAATGGTTAACAGAATATTCAGAATTCACTTATGATGGAAAAATAATATTCTGCAAGATTTGTAGCAAACAGGTATGTAACAATAGTTGAAATATATAAATTCTATTAATTTTAATGAGTAGGCCTATAATATTTATACATTGACTGAGCTATCCTGAGGTATAATTCTTTTTAAGACCACTACACTTTAACCTTTTAAATTCCGATAGTTAAAGTATTTGCAGGTCATTAAAATTTTGATTGTTCGAACCCACTAACTTTGTGATAGAAATACGGCAATACAACAATTAGGATTTTATTTTAATTCAGTTTACTTTACATTTTTAGATTTCGCAAGAAAAGAAGTGCCACCTAAAGCAGCATGTGCAAGGAGCGGCTCATAAGGCTAAAGCTCAGCAGAAAAATCAACTGCAACAAACTTTACTAACACAGCCTACTTCATCCAATCTCAGCAGCAATTTCTATGCTGATTTAACCAGAGCGTTTGTTGTTGCTAACATTCCCTGGAATGCAATTGAAAATCCGGTTTTAAGACAGTTTTTACAAAAATACTGCAAACAAAATATCCCATCTGAGTCGAACCTAAGAAAAAATTACTTAGACAGAATATACAATGAAACTTTAGCTTCCATTCGGGAGGATATAGGTGATTCTTACATATGGGTCTCTGTGGATGAAACCTCAGATCCTATGAATAGGAATATAGCAAATATGGTAGTAGGAAAACTTAGTCCTGATGGACCTTCGATTCCACACCTCGTATGTGTTAAGGAACTTTCGAAAGTGAATAGCCAAGCCATTGCTTATTTTGTAAATAAAGGCCTACAGTCTTTATATTCAGGTAATATAGACGATTCTAAAGTTCTGTTATTTTGTACTGATGCTGCCTCATACATGGTTGCTGCAGCTCCACTTCTTAAAACATTTTATCCTAACCTCACGCATGTAACCTGTCTAGCACATGGCCTTCACAGGGTTTCTGAAACAATCCGGAATGAATTTCCTCTTGTCAATTCGTTTATTTCTAACACAAAAAATGTTTTTGTAAAGCCCCATCCAGGGTTTCAATATTCAGAGAGAACTTTCCAGATATATCACTCCCACCTCAGCCAGTTGTTACACGATGAGGAACCTGGATTCAGTCAGTGGTGTATTATTCTAAGTATTTTAAAGAAGTGGTCACAGTTACTGATAAATTACCTGAAACTGATAGTGCAGCATGTGTGAAAGCAATGAAAGATTGTCTGAATGACTCACGAGTGAAAAACGATATTGCCTACATAACACCAAACTTTTCTTTCATACCTGCAAGCATTGAACAATTAGAACGTGAAAAACAATCTCTTTGTAGCCAAATAGCAATAGTAAAGGAAGCTCAAGTGAACATACATTCTGCTTTGGGCGAAACTGGGAAAAAAGTTAAAAATAAGTGAGACAACGTATTAAATAAGAATGTAGGATTTTCATTGTTGGAAAAAGTATCAAGAGTGATATCGGGGGAAAGTGTAAATGTTCCAGTAAGTATTGATGTTTCTATTGTACCTAATTTAAAATTTGCGCCTCTCACATCAGTTTCGGTTGAAAGAAGTTTTTCTGCTTTCAAAATGATTCGCAGTGACAAAAGGCAAAGGTTAACTGTGGAGAATTTAGAAAAAATTCTGGTGGTGTACTGTGCAGATAATTATAATAAAGTCTGAGCATGGAACTGAATTTCAATAACTGTAATCTTGATATCAATAATCATTATTTCATATCATTAGTTTCAATATATTAAATTTGTGCAGCTCTGTTTATAAATATAATATAGTATTCTTTTTTAATGTTTAAACATACTTTTTTGTGCGTATTTTAGTGTATAACTAAAAGTTTCAGTGAAAGAAATAAGTATGATACCTTGATGTGCCTAAAATGCCTATTTTCATTAAAATAGAGCCTAATTTTACAAATTTTGAGGTTATTTTAGGCGCCTAAAAATCCGATGTCTAGTAATTACCAAAGAGAGCAGATGGGGTACGTTATCAGTGTACACAAGTTGACTATACCGAGAGCTTTGACTACGTCACGAGGTGAGGGAATGGGTCTTACCTACAAGGTACAGTCATTGTACGCACAGAGCTCTCTGATGTTATATGTGCTGTCTTAGATAGTTTTCAATACCTGTGCATTTCCTGGTGTATTTGAATTTCCTGTCTCCTTCATATTCTTCTTTATTGGTCCTTCTACACTATTTCCTGTATTTACTTTTTTCCTATCACAGTCCTTCTAATTAGTTCTACTTGTGTTTACCTAAGTGCAAAGCATTTATTTGCCTTTACATTACAACATAGTTTATGATATGCAGAAAAAAAGAAGCCTTGGCATGTACAATTGCAGCGATTTGTTGAAGAGTTCGGATCGCAGCACTTTTCCACGGATGGTAAAAAACTTACATGCATGGTATGTAAAGTCGATCTACTGGGGAACAAGAGATACCATGTACAAAAACACTACAACTCTAAAAGACACAAGGAATGTTTTAAGTTGTTGAATTTGAAGAAAGTCGAAGCTATTCCCACGAGTTCAAATATGGAATGTGATTTTTACCAAGACTTGTGCCACATGTTCGTTAAGGCAAATAGGCTATTCCATTCAAAAAACTGTAACACCCATGTGTCAAATCATTTTTGCAAAAATATACAGATACAGTAGAACACTATCCCGACAATCTACTCTGTGTATGGGTTATTTAGCAAAACGTTATGAAGATGTCTTACATGGCATTAGAGAAACCTTAAAAGATGAAAAATTGTGGGATATTGCAAACAGATCTGTTGCTAATGTTATTGTTGGGGCACTTCAAGCTGAAGGTGTGGGCAAAATGTTTCTATTGACATCTGAAGAGCTAGAGAAAGTAAATCATGTTACCATTGCAGCTATGTTTGAAAAATCAATGCGAATATTGTCGTCTGACGAAATGAAAGCAGAAAAGCTCTGTTTGAAAAATCGATGCACTTATTGTGGTCTGACGACTTGAAAGCAGGAAAGCTTAATGAAGTATATTGTCGTGCACTGTAACAAATGCAGTCATGAAGAAGAGCAGAGTAAAATACTATGTTTTCTACGCTGTATTTATATGCAATATATTGTTCTTATGTAGCTACATTAATATCATGTAACACAGAACTATGTATGTTGTAATTAAATGTTAAATATAAACAATAGGTTATTTAATATTATAAAGTGAAATTACTGAATAGTAAAAATAATTTGCTGCAGGAACTGTACTCCAGTCGTTGTTATTGTAGCGACAGGATGACATTCCCTCCCCTCCCTTCCTTGCTCCCCAAATACATTACGATATAGTGCGTGTAGCAGTTAACTCAACGGTTTATGTACACCAAATACTCTCTCTGGTAATTACATATTGATATTGTGACAGCTGCAACGGGGTTCGAACACGCGTCCGACGAAACGCTGGTACTGGGAGCATCTGCATGCTGAAGGGCAGAGGGGGTGTATTACGTCAACGCGGTGGAGAGAAGAGGCTAAGTCGTCCGTGTTTTGGGCGGGTTGCACGCGCATCTGGTGCGTGCGGAATGAAGAGGGATCTGGATTGTTCGAGAGTGCTATCTCTGGACACGCGTCGAACTTTCCAGACTATGTCGCTGTGGTTATAAAAGAAGAAACGCGAGTGAACTCGGAGTGTGATTCATGATTAGTTCAGTCAGTAAGCCAGTGAACAGAGCAAGCCAGCCAGTCTTGTGTACCAGAGTTCGACTTGAGTGTGCATCAGCAACTGTGTGAGCATTAGAAGGCCTGAGTTCGAGTGCAGTGGACCGCAGTTGGAGGGACCTGAGTTCGGGTGCAGTGGACTGCAGTTGGAGGGACCTGAGTTCGAAGTTCAGCGGATCGTCTCTGAAGGTCTGTGGTACGAGATTCTGTGAACGCGAGTGACTGAGCTAGAAAACTGTGAACTGAGAACTGACAGTTCTGATTTGTAAATAGTGCTTTGTAAATATTAGTTAAGATTAACAGTTCATTGTTGTTCGTAATAGTCCAAGTAAATTGTCATTGTCGTCCGTGGAGTGCACTAACGAATACTGTGTTACTGTGTAGAAAGTGAAGAGTTATTATTGAGATAATAAAGTTACATTGTTGTTAGTAATAAAACGTTACAATATGATTTAGGTACATAATGAGTTCAAAAGGAGTAGTTACATAAAAATTTACCTCATAAAATAAAAATAAACATAGTGGAATACATATTAATGTTGTTAGAATCAAATACAAATCACACAAAAACAGAAGCCGATAATTCAATTAAAAATGTTCACAGTAAAAAATAAAAATAATTGATTAAATGGCGATCTTACTCGTGTTAATTATGTAAGCATGTGTGGCTTACAGCTGTTTCGGTACTACTTGACACCATCCTCAGAGCCTACTAGATCTCGGAGCTATCTCAACTTCGCTGCTGTTGTGTGGGTGTGTTCGTGTGATGAAGAGTTGTGTCAAATAGTGTGTTCTGAAATTGATCTGTGTGTTGAGAATTTGATTAGGGTGTGTTTTAGTGTGTCTGTATATTTCACATTGTTCTAGTGTGTTGAGATTTTTGTTTTTGGGTTGTATGTGTAGGATTTCCATGTCTGTATTTATGTTATTGTATGTGTGGTTAGCATTATATTATGTTACGCATTACATTACTCCTGTCTTAATTTCAACACAGATTATTGTAGGCCTAAATAATTGAAAATAGTTTTAGATCACAATAATCTTTTTCTTTCTTCAGAGGAAGGCCTATAAGCAAGCACTGTAGCCTTAGGCTTATTATGCAACCTCCTTATTTGTCATGATTTTGAAGTGCTCTTCAAGCAGGTGATTCACTGCTTGATGCCTTCTTATCAATTCGGCAATGACATCCAGTTCTGACGAGTCTGCGTCAACAGGAACATCCCTCATCTCTCTGTTAATAAGCTATCTCCTCAGATCGATGCCATCTGTTTACAATTCACTTCCTTGCATTCTGCTGCATCCTTTGCCCAGAAAGCTGTGCCACTGTAGATTCTGTGACTCACCATGGCATCATCTGTCTGAATTAACTACACTCTTTGGTGTGTCGTAGTCCACTCTCTTGAAGCCCCTATGGCTCCCTGGGATTTGTGTAGTTCCCCCAGACAGATGACACCTGTAGGCGAATCCTGGAACCATGTCTGTCACGATCTCCCGGCTGATCTGTAACTATTAAGATGGTACATGAAATGATGTTAATGAGGTGAAATGACAGTTACCAGCAAATCTGCTTCAGGTAGTTGAGGGAAAACCTCGGAAAACTCCCTAATCAGGTAATTTGTCTCAACCAGGATTTGAACATGGCCACAGTATAAGAAAAATCAGTAGGGACAACTATTGTTGGCACCTTTGATGTTGTTGGTACTAAATTCAAGCTCAGTAAGGTCTAGTTCTCAATGAATCCAACTATGTCGCTAGTATCAAACCACTATTAAAATATTAGTAAAATATTTATTTATTTATTTTATTGGTCAGTAATACGAATAATCTTGTATGTATATTACCTATCATTAATATTATGTCGCTAGGAAGTCAAAATACTTATATCCATTGTTGATATTCATGTTCGCACTTCACCGTAACGGACGCCATGATGTATTATGTTGTACTTGGATCAATTTTACCAACATAAGCCTCAAACAGTGACTTGAACATTAGCGTCAATTAGTGAATATTTTCATAATGATTGCATACGGAAGTAGTTATTATTATGGTTATATTGCCATTCCTTTGCCTCATGTCTTTAAAATTGTTAAAAGATGAGTAATGAATGTTTTCAGTTAATATTAAATTATGCCAGCCCTGTCGTAATGGAGATTCATCTGGTGGAGGTTCCAGATAATACACCCGGTTTCGTGACATGCGCATTCAGAATTTGTTCCCACGAAATGGCTCAGTGTCTTTACTGTATGTTCTCTATACTATGGTCAGGCAGGCTAACCATTACTCCACAGCAATGGACAAGACACAATAATTTCTTTTGTTGTCAATGATTATCTCTGAAATTACTTCGAGATTCATACATTCAAATTGAGCCGAAAATTTTCAAATTTTGAAAGCATTACAAATTCTTAACACGAATTCTTTTGGATTGTACATTTATTGTACAGACCCAGAAACAAATTGGGCCACCTGAATATTTCAAGTTCCAGTTATAACATCCTGGAACTCTTTCCGAATATGAGGTGTCCAAGGCAATCACGTCATTCCTAATCACTCACTAACTAAGCAGCCCAGTTGGCTAAGGTGCTTGCCTATTGATCCAGAGTTGCGCTCGGACACGGGTTCGATTCCCGCTTGGGCTAATTACCTAGTTGGATTTCTTCCGAGGTTTTCCCCAACTGTAAGGCGAATGTCATGTAATGTTTGGCGAATCCCTGACCTCATCTTGCCAAATACCATTTCGCTATCATTAATCCCATCGATGCAAAATAACGTAGTAGTTGATACAATGTTGTTAAATAACCAAGTAAAAAAGTATGGAATAAAATTTAAAATCATATAGAGCTCACGGAACCTCAGAACATACATTGAGAAACGCTGCCCTATGGTAATTCAGCAGTTGTCCATAGTGAACGAAGAGTGGCCAAGTGTCTACATACATTTTAGGAAATCGCCATCAGAAATAATAGCGATAGTGGTAACCACGATTAGAGTATCCAGTATTATAAAGAGTTAAAACCCCTGCACTGGCATAGGATAATGTTTTCAGAACATGTAATATGCTGCCATGTCGCATGCTGCAGCTGCTGTGCTGGTCCAAGTAGACCTAAGGGGCGTGGTTATAAGCACTAGGGAGCTCTCGGTTCAGAATGTGAGACATGGGCAGTAGATTGCTTTGTTATATGTTTATTTTTTTATGTGCGTCTTTAGTAACTGTAAAGGTTTACTATATCATAGTAACTTAAAAGTCTTTTGTTTTTGATGTGCGTGTTTAGCAACTGTATAGGCTTACTATACCATAGTATTTATTTTTATTTATTCTCTCCCAGTCCAATCACAGTGCATTGGAATACTGGCACTGTCAGCTCCTTTCATTACCTACCGCTCACATTCAATTCAATTTTGAAGCAAATGAGATATAGGTAGGGGGATGAAACTGAGAGGGGAATTTCCGGTAGCAAGACTGTGCAGGACATTGTTTTGTTGCCTGATCACCAGAAGCGCTAAACTTTTCAATGATTTGATGCTAGTGTGAAACACTGTTGTATACGAGATATATCTCGTAGGCAACAGAAAGCCACACAGAACAACAAAAGAGTAGCTATACTTCTTTTGAGACAAGAGCCTGATGACTAGTTTACGAGTCGTTTGTATCTTTATGTTATTTAATTAAGAAAATATGTCAATATTTCATCAGAACAACTAATATTTTATTTATACTTGTTCCGTTGAAATTTTTACTTATTATCTTATATAAATAACAAACACACAAAAATAATAACATTCATCTTTAACAATCATTATAATTTGATCAACAAAACAACCAATATCCCATTCAAATTTTCACAGCAGATCACCAGGAGCACCCCATTTCTCTGCTTCCCTGTCGTAACATGCGCTGTGCACTTCTATTATTTTGTTGTTCTATGGATATAGGCCTACTACCAATACTGGTAGTGGCAACTGAATGTTTGGCAACTTCACAGTTCACATCTCTCAAAAACAAATCTAAACCGGGATAAATAATGACATCTTGGCAAAATTCGGGACAAATATGAGTCCCGACATATTATCAAAAAAATCTTGGACATAGGGTCTAATTTGGGACTGTTCCGGAAAAATTGGAATGAATGGTCACCTTCAGGCTGCAATACCTTCGTTGTAATCTTCGAATTCTGTTTTATGAACATTAACAGAATCTTCATTTTCGAATTGCACACATGATGGCCATAGCAACTCCATAGCACTATCAAAGAGTTCACATATGGTGGAATAATTAACCCTCTCTAACACTTCACTCATTAAGAGATAGGGTCTACAGCAACATTCCGCACTAAGGGCACCGACAACCACATTTGCAACATGACGTCCAATGGAGTCCATGCTTTCATCTATAGAAAGATACCAATATCTTCTTATTTTGTAATTTACACTTCACTTCACGCAGACATTTCTCATATGCATGTTGCACATACTTCTTCCGCAGTGTTGCTTCATTAGGAATTTGTCTTCCAGTGTACTTTTCTGAAAAGCCACAGAGTTTCACGTTTTCTAATTTGTTTAACGGAATATTTGAAGCAATAAATGCGTCACACATATCTTTGTAAAATGTTCGTTCAAGTAGTTGTGAAGGAGATTCCTGCTGCACCTTGCTTAAATTCTGTTGTCTTTTACATGCGCGTTTATGCTTATTGCTATTTATATGCTTCTTAACGTTGCATGCCATGTCAGCTGCCAATTTCACGTGACACAATTCACAAAACAGTTCATTACCATGGATGGAAAACACACTTTATTGACGAACATATTCCCTTAGTGCTTCTATCTTGCGTACTTTTGGTCTCGGCATTCTGAAGACCCATGTCGATTGCTTTTGACTGCGTTGTACTAAGCTACGCCGGCACTACTCCTACCTGCACAGTGATGCATGCAAGAGTCCTTGGTTCATAAACATTACCTATACTACATCGCGCATTTCCCTATAAGCAATACTTTCTCCGGGGTCTGGTTATTACTACATGTTTGCATTATTTGATTCTGAACTTTAAAACAATACATGTCGAGGTTCAGAACAGCAAAACTAAAATTAATTCACCTTCAATTGCTATTGCGGCACAAAGTATGATGCAGTATATAGTAATCACCACAGAACAACAAAATAATAGAAGTGCACGGCACATGTTACGACAGGGAAGCAGAGAACAAAGAGTGCGCTCCTGGTGGTCTGGTCTGGCTGTGAAGCTTAACATTTGAAAACTTGAACGCGATATTGTCTTCTGGATCAAATTATAAAGATTGTTAAATCAATCTCCTTAATGTATCCAGCTGTTTGCTGACAACATAAAGTCCACTGTAGTCTATTCAGTTGTTGTTTTTCACGAGAAATGAGGAGTATTTTGATCAGTGTTCATTATAGACGCCTGTTGCTAGTAGCCAGAATTGGGATGTAGTCAATATATACTGCAGGGCTGTGACTTCTGCAACTGGTATTGATGATTTTAATTTACTTCTTTTGTGGTTTATGGATGGACAGTATAGAAGAATGTGTTCCAGATCTTCATCATGAGTATTACATCACAGACAAATAGGATTATCAGAAATGTGAAATCTGTATAGGTACAACTGAGTGACAATGTGACCTGTTCTGGCTCTTGTTAAAAATGTCTGAACATGTCTGGACAAGTTTTTGTACATTTCCAGGTCATTTGGTTTCTTTTGTACAGACTGTAAAATTTTTCCTTTGTCAGAAGAGAGCCAATTGTTGATCCACAGATTTGTAAAATGAGACTTTACTGAAGCAAAAGCAGTGGATAGAGATATCACTTCAAGAGATCTTGGTTGCAAATATGTTGCCTGTTTTGGAATATTATCGACTTTCTTGTTTCCAGGTATACCCAATAACTAGGGTATCCACTGAAATGTTATTTCCTTTTGGAGTTCTTTTAGTTTACTTAGTTGTTTCTGAACTGGAATAATTCTATGTGCATATAGTAGGTCTGATACATATTTAATTATATTATATATAGCCCCCTTGGAGTCGGTAAGTATGCAAATAGATTTTTCAGAAATTCCAGTAACACACTGAAGAGCAGCATCAATAGCTAGCAATTCAGTGTCAAGACTGGAGGAGGATGAACATGGTATGAAATAACTTTCTTGATATTTTGGAATATAATACCCTGTTCCTGATGTCCCATTATTAGAAAAAAGACTGTTAAATATGAATGTTATTATTTTTGTGTGTTTGTTATTTAATTAAGATAATAATTATAAATTTTAAGAAAGAAGTATAAATAAAATATTCCTTACATATTTTTTAATAAAATAAAATAATTGTTCTGATGAAATTTTCACATATTTTTTTAATTAAATAACATATACATACAAACAACTTATAAAACAGTCATCAGGCTCTCGTTTCAAAATAAATATAGCTGCTATTTTGTTGTTCTGTGTTGCCTACGAGATATACGAGGCCTGTCTAAAAAGTATCCGACCTTTAGCCAGAAAAAATATTTCAAATACCTGACGGGGTTGGGACCCTAATCCCCTTCAAAGTAGGCCCCTTGTGCTTGCACACACTTAGCCCACCGATCCTTCCACTGCCGGAACACCTCTGGAAGTCTTCTTTTGGAATGGTGTTCAGCTCCGTCGTCGCATTCCGCATTATCTCTTCTCTACTCTCAAAACGGGATCCTTTCAGTGGTGTCTTCAATTTTGGAAACAACCAGAAGTCGCAAGGAGCCAGGTCTGGAGAGTAGGGAGGTTGGCGAACGGTTGTAATTCCATGTTTGGCCAAGAAAGTGTGGATCAATTGGGATGAATGTGCGGGGGCGTTGTCGTGATGCAAGTGCCAGATGTTCGCCGTCCACATGTCTGGTCTTTTGCGCCGAACTGCATCACGGAGTCGCCGGAGAACATCGTGATAGTACTCCTTTGTCACCGTTTGTCCTTCCGGTGCGTATTCGTGATGCACAATTCCACGGACATCAAAGAAAACAGTCAGCATCACCTTGATTTTTCTTCGCACCTGCCGCGCTTTCTTCGGCCTTGGAGACTCGGGATGCTTCCATTGCGACGACTGTCTTTTTGTTTCTGGGTCGTACCCGTACAACCATGACTCATCTCCAGTTATCACGGTGTTCAGAAACCCAGGATCAGTGTTGGCAGTGTCCAGAAGGTCCTGTGCAACGTCACGACGGAGGTCTTTTTGTTCCAGGGACAACAACTTGGGCACGAATTTCGCAGCCACTCGGTTCATGTTCAAATCATCACGCAAAATTGCATGTGCAGAATCTTTACTCACTCCAACCTCTTCGGCAATCTCCTGTACGGTCAAACGACGATCTGCCATCACCAAATTTCGCACCCTCTCAACAACAGCTGCACTCCGAGCAGTTTGGGGCCTGCCACAACGCTGCTCACTCTCCGCTGATGTGCGGCCATCTTTGAATCAGTTGAATCACTCTTTAATTTGTGTTACACCCATCGCATCTTCCCCAAACACCTGCTGAATCTTACGAATTGTTTGACTTTGAGAATCACCAAGCTTTTGACAAAATTTGATGCAGTATCTTTGCTCAATTCGTTCAGTCATCTTGCAAGAAAACTAAATCCGACAAACACTTAGAACAGCACCTTACTTGGCGACCACCAGCCAGTGACTGGCACAAGCGAATGCGGTGAAAAAATTCAAGCATGCGCATTACGGTTCCTCCTTCCACCGTGCACAGTGACACCGCCTTAGAATCACTACTTTGCGCGGGAAAATTTAAGGTCGGATACTTTTTAGACAGGCCTCGTATTTCGTATACAATGGTGCTTCCCGTTAGCATCCAATCAGAAAATTAATGTTTAGCGCTTCTGGTGATCGGGCAACAAAACAACAGCCTGCACAGTCTTGCTACCGGAAACTCCTTTCTCAGTTTCACGCCTGGTAATCATTCATTCATTTTTACTTCATTCACAGTATGATTCACATAGTGTTCAGCAAATCACCACTATGATTCTATCTCCTAATATAGTCCTGTATGACGTGATATCACTGAGAATTACATGTAAGTGTGATTACATATTGGTATTTATCTCCACTATTCTTGTACAGTACTTATGGGCAGAGACGGCCTTTCTAACTTCGAAATGCTTATTTTGTTATCTATAACTAGTAAAACAATTCTGAGTTATAAGAGAAAAGCAAAAGCAAAGTTTACATAACTTGATTAAAACAATTTCATCTATATGATAATACCAGGTGAGTAAAAAGTTCCAAGACACCATTCTATTTCGAAGATGGAAGGAAAAATTAAAGATCTGGCCAGCTCACGAAAGGATGGATGACAGAGCCAACTTCTGCAGGGTATTTCCGGAACATGGCCACCATCTTAGATCAATGTGACATTTTTTCTTAATTTGAAGGTTGTCATGTGGCATATCAAATAAGGCCAAAATTTTCTCAGAAATTCATTGCCGTAATCAGATTTGACATATGTGTTCAAAAGTAATTAACACAGAAATTTGAAATTACTGGTTATGTTTCAGAACACAATACGAAATGGAAATATAAAAATAGGAAATTTATCCTTTGAAGAGGTAGAAAAATTCAAATATTTTCGAGCAACAGTAACAAATATAAATGACACTCAGGAAGAAATAAAACGTAGAATAAATATGGGAAATATCTGTTATTATTCAGTTGAGAAGTTCTTGTCATCCAGTCTGCTCTCAAAAGAGCGGAAAGTTAGAATTTATAAAACAGTTATATTACCAGTTCTTCTGTATGGTTGTGAAACTTGGACTCTCACTTTGTGAGAGCAGCAGTGAATAAGGGTGTTTGAGAATGTGCTTAGGAAAATAATTTGGGCTAAGAGAAATGAAGTTACAGGAGAATGGAGAAAATTACACAATGCACAACTACACGCATTGTATTCTTCACCTGACATAATTAGGGGCATTAAATCCGGACGTTTGAGATGGGCAGGGCATGTAGCATGTATGGGCGAACCCAGAAATGCATATAGAGTGTTAGTTGGGAAACTGGAGGAGAAAAGACCTTTGGGGAGGCCGAGACATAGATGGGAGGGTAATATTAAAGTAGATTTGAGGGAGGTGGAATATGATGGTAGGGACTGGATTTATCTTGCTGAGGATAGGGACCGACCGCATGTGAGGACAGCAATGAACATCTGGATTCTCTAAAAGCCATAAGCAGTAGTAAGTATTTTCAGTAAATTGGAGATGACATTGACAAAAGAGGAGAGGATTGAGGTGATTCTGATGTTTGGGGAAAGCAGCTGCGGTATCATAGCCGCAAATTCAATATCCAGAAAGTCCACCAATCTGCATTCCCCAGATACCAAAACAACCTTATCTTCTTCTCTTTCGTCAATACTGTAACCAATAATTTCAAGTCTCTGTATTAATAACTTTTGAACCGTAGCACATAACTTAATATGTCAAATCTGATTACAGCAATGAATTCCATTTTAGTCTCATTTGTAGGGCTGGGATTTTCATGAAATTGCATCTTTTTACTAATAAGCCAGAAACTATGTGACAAACTGAGTGTTTTAAGACATATTTGTTAGGGAATTTTTTAAAATTTTTTGACTGTTTCAATTCATAAGAGCATCTTTTTTTTAATTCGGACATTTTTAGGAATTTTCATTTAATTTTGGCCATAAATCCCCATTATTAATATAAAATAATATTTATTTCCTTTGATAGTTGTCTACATATTTTGTCCATTAATAGTCATTATTTTTTTAATTAGTTATTTAACGACGCTGTATTAACTACGAGGTTATTTAGCGTCGATGGAATTGGTGATAGCGATATGATAGTTGCCGAGGATTCGCCATAGATTATCTGACATTTGTCTTACAATTGGGAAAAACCTCGGAAAAAACCCAATGAGATAATCACCCCAAGCGGGAGTCAAACCAGCAACCGAGTGCAACTCCAGATCAGCAGGCAAGAGCCTTAACAGACCAAGCTACGCCGATGGCTAATACCCATTATTTTGTATAATATTTGAATCGTTTTTCTACACAAATATTGCCATTTTAACATAGTACACTCCAATCACCCCTTCAATATAGATTCCTCTATACCTGCTAATTCCGGATAAGAGTGGCCTTGTGGTGAGCTACATGGAAATTACATCAGGTAAAATAATTAATTGAAGTGTACCACTTAGAAAAAATTATGTAAAATTAAATAAACTTAAATATTGGTACTACTCGTAGAATTTAATTTAATTACTAGTCTAAATATTAAGTAGTACAAAATCTCTTTTCCTACTAAACCAATTATTAAGAACAATTTTTAGGGCATTTTTAAGGGCATTTTTGAAAGATTTTTACGTCATAAATGCATTGTTTTTAGGACTTTTTTATGATATATAGGTCATTAAAATCCTAGCCGTACTCATTTGATATGCACATGACCCTCTCCCATTTAAAATATGGACCCTGCTCTAATATGGCGGCCACAATCCAAAAATACCAGCAAAGGTTAGCATCTTCACCTAGTCTTTCATGAGATACTCAAATATTTTACATTTTTCCTTCTGTCTCCAAAGTTAAAGGTGTCCTCGGACTCCCGACTCTATACATAATTTTGAGAAATAAGTGTTCAAATGAAACCTTGAACTAGCTAGAGCCCTATCGCAATCTCGTGGCACCAACATGCGCGAACTTCTTTCTGAGGCTTCAGAGTGGATGGTTCTTCGTGTGGGAGACTGCTTACTCATAGAGCGTACTGTTCAAACACCCCCGAACAAAACTCTTGGGCGAATCCATGTAAGTGGTTGCCAATTCGTCTTTCACGCAGTTGCCGCAAGTTTACAATCAGGCTCTACATTAATATGCTTCTTTTAAAAGAAAAGTGATAACTGTGAAGTTAAAAAAAATGTACAGTTATGAAGGGTACAGTGAACTCCAAAAAAAAAAAAAATTTCACAACCGAATTTTCAAGTGTGATGATTATACAGCAAAATGTACAGTGTGGCACAGATAAAAGTAGCCTGTCTCCCATTTGAATGTAAATGCGATATTTTGACTACTTGAAATTCCATTATCGTATTCTATCGTATCATAATGAAATGAGTAAACAACTACAACAATGGACAATTTTATGCAATAATCCTTTGGAGGATGCCCTCAACAACTTCTGGTGTGCGAACTGAAGTAACACTTTATTTTTTCACATTTTGAACAGATCTTATAGCCACTTTTTTTTACCAAACCCTCTATTGCTCTCTTTGCCGGTTGTCCTCTATCCAGAAAACTTGTCTCTGAAAATTTCGTAGGTTTTCCTTAATCGAACCTGCTCTCACATATGCTTCCACAATTTCCACTCTTTTTTGTACTGAGTAAGTCATTTTGCAGAATGCGAACAGACAGTGTAATTGAGGACCATTTTTGCAAAACTTGCTAACTGAAAAAACTAAATTTTACAGGAGAGACAAAACACTATAGTAAGCAAGTTTTGCTGTATCTCTCACTTATAGCAGAAAGCAAGTTTTGAAAAAACGATCACACTTTGACACACTACAATGAAAAGAAATAACCCAATTTTACTAAGACACCTTGAACATCATGTAGAGGCCTGCCTTATGTTAACGAATCCATCAAAATCTCAATTCTGAAACTTTTGCAGTTAGTAAGTTTTGCAAAAACGGTCCTCAATTCGATTAATAACTATTGATGAAATACTGCCAGGAAGAATGCCAATAGTCGATTATTGCATAAAATTGTCTGTTATTGTAGCTGTTTACTCATTTCATTATGATACGATAGAATACAATAATGGAATTTCAAGCAGTCAAAATATCACATTCTCATTCAAACGGAAGGTGGGCTACTTTTATCTGCCCCACTCAGTATTTATGTTCAATTATTCTACATTTACAATGATAGAACACATTCTCTTTATTATTTATATGAACCGAATAAGTAAAGAATGGAAGCAAACTCGCCTTGGATATATACAAATTAACAGACACCTTAAATTGGATTCAATTCTCTTTGCAGATGATTTGGTATTATTAGCACTTTCAGAAGACGATCTCCAAAGGTCAATATATAATTTGCAGCAAGTAGCAGCCACATACAATATAGCAACTTCAACAGATTAAACAAAAATTATGGCATTATGTGGGAAATACCCAATACAAAGTAAAATTTGTCTCGATAATAAAACATTAGAAAGATGTAATAGTTTCCCATATTTAGGTTACAATCTTTCCATTTTTGAAGAATTGGACATATCACAGAAAATTAATAAATACACAAGAGCTATAGGCATTATAAATAGTGTGATGAAACCATCCTTGGTTCAGAAACACACCCGCATACGTCTCTACAACACATTGGCACGACTGAGGAAAGCAGATAAAAGCAGTATAACAGCTTGTGAAATGCGATTCATGTGAAGAACAGCGGGCTATACTAAGTGGGATCTGAAAAGAAACTGTGAAATTTTAAAGGAACTAAAAACTCAACCAGATTTAGATTACATTGTTCAATATCAGTCTAATTGGAAACATCATTTGGAAAGAATGAGTAATAGTAGACCCCCCAAAGGCAATTTATGATTATGTACCACATGGCCAAAGATCTGTGGGTCGTCCTGCTAAGAGATGGCGTGAAAATTTTATGTGAGACCGTAACAGGCCTTGTGGCCTAACACTTGTCAGGCAGAAGAAGAAGAAGATGAAGAAGAAGATGAAGAAGAAGAACGGATTACCAAAACAAAACATTGAGTGATGAGGATGCAATACCATTATTAACGAAGTCTGAAGTAATTTCAATTTTTCATCTGTCAAATATGGTCAGTTTTCTAATAATGAAATCTAATTTGTCAATATAAACTATACGTAAGCATGTTTCAACAGTGTAATACTGATGCTAAATAGCCTGTTGCAGGGTTAAAGCCACATTGCTTTTCAAACTATACTCGGTCACTTTTCACAGAATCTTGTACAAGCTCTGAAGAAATCAGAATGTTCTTATGTTTCTTCAGTTCTATCTAATGTAGGCAATTTGTTACATTGAACATTGAGCTTTTAGCTGATTAAAACTTTGTGTTTATGTTATTTCGAAAACATTTATGAAGAATTTTGCAGCAGTTTGTTTGTAAATAATTTTGGTTAGAATTTCAATTAAAACTCTATTAGACAATTAAAATAATATGTACACTTCAGTTAATTACTGTACTGGCACATTTACTGTAACAGAACTGAATTTTATCATATTACTATTGTATCTGAGTATACAGGTACCCGATACATTATAATATCCTTATTTACTTAAGTATAATTTGAACAATTATCTGAAGTATTAGAGGATGTCATGAATAGAGAGTTTTTACATATTTTGAAGAAAATAATTTGCTTCATGAGCAATACTTTGGTTTTAGGCAGATTTAGGCATGGCAAATCAATTGCCTTAATGGTAATTTTATAGGTTTTCAATACTGGTATCCTTGAATTAAAACACAATTCGCTGACTTGTTTATGTGAGTTATGTAAGGCATTTGATCGTTTGCCTCATGATTAGAGACAGTCAAAATTTGCGACTTGTGAAATCGCGAAAAACCTAAAAACCAAATAAACATAGTTTAAAACATGGTTCACATAAAAAATATCACATAATTACATGTTTCAACTCGCGAAACACTCGCGAAAAATCGTAAAAATCCTATGAATCACGAATTTAGCATATTTTCTGTCGTTATTCACAAAAAGAGGCAATTTTTCATGAATTAATAAATACATTATCTAAATTTAGAAATTTTAGAAGTTCTATTTGAAAAATGCACATAGTTAAAAATAGTCCTGGACTTTCAATGCGAGAAGGTTTGCTGTCGTTATGTGAAGATCAGAGTGATTTTGTGGACGGAGCACTCCAAGCTAAATGGGTTCTAGTTTCTAATGTTGACTGTGAACTTTTTTTTTCACAGTTCTTGTGTGTGCTAACAAATAGAAGAAGAAATCTTACAATGACAAACTTAGAACTGTTGTCTGTGTACAACTTTGAATGTTAAATAATGTTAAGTATCTTAGAATTGTTGTCAACGTAAAACTTTGAATATATAATTGTAATTATTTTAAGCAACATAATAATTTAATAAAACAGAGTCAAAATTTCAGATTTACTTAAGAAATTTTCGTTTTCACTCAAGAATTTTTTTCCTTTTTAACCAAGAATTTTAGCCTCTTTTATTCAAGAATTTTGACTGTCTCTACTCAGTTTAGATCAATAAATTTTCAAGTGTTCGAAGAAGTTCACAGACTGGCAGACAATGGCAGTACAAGAAGAATAGACATGATTGCCATCCCGCCAAATAACAACAATGGCTACATCATCGATCCCACCGTTAGATTTCAAAAACAAAAGAGCCAACCTGAAAATGTAAATAGGGGAAAAAAAAACGACATCTATGTACGTACCGTTCCATATTTCATGGACAAATACGGTCTACAACAAATTGAAGTAATAGGCCTTATGATTGGAGCGTGCAGAACTATTCCCGGTTTTTTCTTCCAGACCTGGCAACGTTTCAGCCTACAGAGGAAGGCAATTGATGACATCGTTCTTGCAGCTCTGAGAGGATCCATATTTCTACTCCGAAACCATCTCTACGGTCAACAGCGATCTTCAAATAATTAAGTAGTACCTAATTATTTATTCACTCATTTCTTGTTATTGTTGTAAGACTCCTTTAACCTTAGACATATGTATGTTATTTATACTTTCAACTGCCTCTTGCACAATATGCTCTGTCTTTGTGGCAGCCTGTTAATACAGGGAGCTGTTATCATTTACATAAATGAATAAATAGCCTACTGCTGAAGAAACTTAAATTTTATGGTATAAAGGAAAAGAGATTTCCTTAATAGAATGTTCGTTATCTTACGAATAGGCAGTAAGTTGTTGAATTTGAGGGGAAAACACCTTCCCAGTATAGGCCTACTCTTAATGTTGAACTTGCTCAAGGCTCAATTTTGTGTCCGTTTCTTTTTATTGTTGATGTCAATGATTTACCAGCTGCATTCCAGGGAAAATTATTATCTTAGCAGACGACCATTTTGAAAGTTGGTAATGGTGATTTTGATATGAGTAGCACACTTCTATGGAAATATGGGTTTCAGCATTAGGAGTGACATTGAATCTGAAGTGGCTGTAAGGTTACTAGGTTTCTGGATGGATGCTAATATGAAATATATACAAAATTAAAACCTATATAATATACAATTTATTTCCAAGAAATAGTCTGCCCAGGCATCCTGGGTTGCCAAAAACACAGAATAACACACATATAAGAATAATAACGATTACAGTAAATAGCTGAGTCAAACTGAAATGTGAACTTAGAGCTTAAATTTAAGAATTAATAAATTTGTACATATATTGTAAAATCATTTATACAGAATATCATAATCCCCCCCGATTATGATATTCTGTATAAATGATTTTTCAGAATTGCCACAGACCCTTAATGCTAGAAGTAAATTTATTTTTGGAATGATGTCATGGATTCCAAATGTTTTGATAGTGTTTACAGTTGATCGTGGGATGTTGCCCCTCGCTCCGATCATTAAACCATGTACTTCCCAGGTGCCTTCCATATGATATTTTTCACGAAAATACGGAATAGCAGGCTCATAAATTTGTTGTTTCTCTTTGTTGACCCCAGATAGTTGGGTCTGGCTCATCTCAAAGCTAACAGTTGGGTCCAGTATAAAGCCTTTACTATTAGTCTTGTCTAGAGCCACGATGTCTGCTCTTCTAACTCCGCTGCCTTCAGACGCAACACAGTGCACCTCTTCATGGACCTAGAAGGATCTTTTTCTAAGGGCCTGTGCTATTAGTTTTCGGATATTATGATGGCGTGAATTTCTCAGGAGTTCTCCATGCTGACAGGATCCTAGGACGTGTGCTAAGGCTTCAATCTCGTTCCAGTATCTGCAACAGAAACCGTCCAAGGATCTCCCATGAAGACTTCTCACTGGTGCTATGTTAGCATTCATCTTAATTTCGTCTCGCCATTCAGAGGAAGACAGACCCTCCTTAGAAAAAAATCTATTTATTTCCGGGAGTATATTCCTGAAATAAAATAACACCCCTTCCTTTATGTGGAAGCGCACACCATTTATCTACTCTTGTTTCCTAAGATTTTGTCGTAGTTTATGGACATTGATGTTACTTATATCCAGATCTTCAGGTGGAATTTTTAACTTCCTTGAACAGACTTTCTCTTCTGCTGCGATGTTCCTTGTAGAAAGGACAAGAGGATTCGAGGTTCTCAATAATGTGTTGCAAATATTGAGATGCTGTAAATATGCTTCCCATTGAGCTTTGAAAAGGCTGAGACCTTTATATTTACGTTCTGTGTACAACATCGCATCAGGTGTGCCTCCTGGCAAACATAAAATTTCCTTCACCGAACTTTTAATTAACTTATCCACATCTTCGAGAAACCGGTCAGAAAGCTGGTGAAGGGGAGCATTTTGAAGAGGATAAACAAGTAACATATTATACAATTCAATATGTTTACCATTTAATAATATTAAATATTTACACAGTACTGTGAAATATCAAGAATTCATCTACAGAATAGAAAGTGTGAGATATTAAGTAATTTTTTAGTTTTACCTTAAATAATGCAGGGTTTTGGTTATGATTCTTAATGTCTTCAGGAAGACTATAGAACATTTTTACTGCCATGTAACATACCAGTACTCCCCTTTCATAGCATTATAATTATGATGATGGCATATGAAAATCATTCTTTCTGCGAGTATTTATACTATATATGGCTGGATTAGTTTGAAAATTTTCTTTATTACATAAGAGGAAATTTATTAAAAAGTATATTTACTGATTTGTTAAGGTCAGAATCTCTAATTAAAAAAAAAATGGTCTATATGATTCTCTAGCCTTTGTTCCAATTATTACCTATTCTAATTGCTCTTTTTGGTAATAAAAGGCTATATTTTTAATATCAGCTGAATTTCCCCAAAAAATATTATTCTGTAGGACATAATGGAATGAAAATAGACAAAATATATTGTCTTTAAGATACTGCTGTTGAGAAACTGTTGTAATGATCTAATTGCAAAGAAATATTTAGAAGTAAAATGTGCTAAAAGTCAAAAGGAGAATAACAATGGCAAAGGAAGCTTTTAATAGAAAAAGGAGCATCTTCTGTGGATTTCTGGAGGTGAAGTGCTTTGTGCGGAGTGTAGCAGAAACATGTATGGGGGCAGAAACCTGGACATTATGACGAAGTGAAGAGAATCGAATAGAAGCATTTGAAATGTGGATATGGAGAAGGATGGAGCATGTGAAATGGACTGACAGAGTAAGAAATGGAGCTGTGTTGGAAAGAATGGATGAAGAAAGAATGATTCTGAAACTGATCAGAAAGAGGAAAAGAAATTGACTGGGTCATTGGCTGAGAAGAAACTGAAGGATGTACTGGAAGGAATGGTGAACAGGAGGAGTTCAGAGCAGTAGAAGATATCAGATGACAAACGACTTTGAGATATATGGATCATATGAGGAGACAAAGAGGAAAGCACAAAATAGGAAGATTGGAGAATCCTGGGTTTGCAGTGAAAGACCTGCCCTTGGGCAGAACACTATGAATGAATGAATATGCCAAAAATGATGTGAATGGAGTTATAAGAACAAAGTTTATTCATGCCAGGCTTCAGAGCATGTATAATGAATGAAATAGGTTCGTTTTCTCTCAAATGTTCAAAACCATAACCTAAAAACCATAAAAATTGAAATCGATATGGTCTTCCTGCTACCATTCCTAAATACATGCACGATGGTTATATCTACTATAGATCTCACAAGCAGGAAATACCGATTGAAGGAATGCGAATCAATCAATGCGATAAGGATGAGCAGGTGACAGGAAAGGTCACAAGATAGCTTGAATGATATTTTAGAGTACAGTCAAAAGAGAAACGACATTGATAGAATCAGTCTTGCTTTGTGATAGTTACATTACGACTTTAGTTTGTGAATACGTGTCTTGTATCACACGGTATTATTATTTCATTCGTAAACATATGTTGCACGTTTAATTAGCTTCGAATTTTTCTCTTGCCACGTTCCTTATTTCCACAGTGATGTCCTCATCTGTTCATCAAGAGACAGTCCCTCTCGTGGGTACTCACCTTGTCGTGGTGAGGGGGCTTAAACTTGTTGTTTAAGCTAACAAGTAACAAAGAGGTACCCACATGAGCTGCATTAACACCAACGCAGTCCCACTATATTTTTCACTACTTATGATTCATGGAATCACTAAGTGTAAAATTCTCCGGAGGTAAAATAGTCCCTCAATCGGATCTCCAGGTAGGGACTGCACTGAGAGATGCCAAGAATCGTACAAAAGTACTTATTTGGAACACCAAAAGTCATACCGTCCAGTCAATCAGAGCCAAATTTAATATTGAAAAGAACCATATAATGAGACAAAGAGGCAAATATAATACCAAAAGGATTGAAGTATGGTGTCAGTCCAATGTAGAAGCAAAAACCATTCTCTGTAATATAAAAAATGAGGCACGATTACTATAGATCTCTGAAGCAGGGAATATCGATGGAAGGAATGCGAATCAAACAATGTGGTAAGGAAGAGCAGGTGACAGGAAAGGTCACAAGATAACTTGAATGATGTCCAAGAGTACAGTCGAAAGAGAAATGACATCGATAGAATCAGTCTTGTGTTGTGATAGTTACATTACGACTTTAGTTTGTTCCACTGCATGTGAATATGTGTCTTGTATCGCACGGTATTATTATTTCATTTATTAACATATGTTGCATGTTTAATTAGCTTTGAATGTTTCTCTTGCCACGTTCCTTATTTCCACAGCGATGTCCTCATCTGTTCATCACCTCGCACCTCTCGCCCCCTTGGCGTGCTTAATTACACACGTCAAAACAGACAGCAATGCCACCATTGCTTTTCATTAATCGTTCCTTCCGCAAGCTATATCTGAGCATCAGTTTAACAGTAATTCAACTTACCGGCTGGCGTGACAAAATTATTTCCAGGAGGACTGGCTGGTTCAGGCAGTGTGGGAACCTGATACAGCAGCCAATAATGATAACAAGATGGCTCCTCCTTGTAGCCTGCTATGGTGTGTACATAATGTCCATTGGGCCACTCTGTTGCCTCAAAACTGCAAAAAGAATTGTACAAGAAGCTATTTTATGTGTAATCAGTGGTGGAATTCTAATTTTCCAACAAATAGTTCTTTCACTAATGACCAAAATTTCATAATTTTAATATGAAATTGTTAAGTAAGGTAACAATAAGCAGGTATAAATAAAGAGAAACTGCACAGCAACATGCTGTTGAAGAAGTATGTGTAGAGCAATGGTGGGCATTCCTGCGGCATTGCCACAGTGACGTCAGACATCAGCAAAGCATCAAACTTACACCCTACCTTCCCCTTCCCCACTCCATGAAAATACTGCGCGTGTACATGGCGGATTATACTGGATTGCTGTACTTCGGAGCTTCATTAGTGATACAATGTCTTTCACAGAATCATATGAATAGAGAGGATATCACATTTACAAGAAAGGCGGTTCTTTCATTTCTCATGTTTAGGATCAGTTACAAATATTCAGGGCGCGAACTTAAATATGTACATTCTTAAAATAGATCACCTGTTATACGAGTTCAAAGAACACAGATTCAGTAATTTTCAAAGGATGGAGAAAGATTTCAATATTTTTGCCACTCCTTTTCATATTTAAATTGAAAATGTTATCCCAGAATTGCAATTAGAGGTACTGGATACGCAGAATGATGGCTTCTTGAAACCAGAATATGAAGGTCTACTGGAGGCTAAAATTTTTTAAAAGATGTCCAGTACTACATATCCACTGCTTAGACAGTTTGCTTCAAAAATAAGGCCGGGTGCACACAGAATCAGAAGCGGTGCGGCGCGACACGACATTTTGTCTCGTGGTACTTGTCTCCCATTGATTTCTTATGATGTGGTGCACACAGAATCAGACGCGGCGCGACAGTCGCGAGCAGACACGAAGAGACGACATCGAATGACTGCTTGAAGTTCGTAGCGAGGAGACTGTCTGATAGCTGCAGTGTACTGCGCATGTGTTAGTAGTGGCTATGATTGCACGCTTTCATTATCTACAAAAAATACTATTGTTGTGTAGGGCACATTATTCATAATGGAGCTCGATGGGGATAAATTAGTTGATTTAGTACAGGAAAGATACATTCTGTACAATCTTTGAAACAATATCACGAGAATAATGTAGTTTCTGAAAATATGTGAAAAATTGCAAATGAGATGAAAGCACCAGGTGAATAATAATTTATAATAATAACACTGCGTAACAAATGTTAACATTTTTATTTTGCGCTAGACACGTCATATATGTTTTCTACATAATTTGAGCCTCCTGAATACGAATATGACAATAAAAACCGTTGTTGGTTACGGTTTTTGAGAAATTTTGGAATTTATATCTATTCAAAATAGCTATTGTTTTATATAATGACAATAAGGCTAAATATTCACTGTTCAGAAGATAACAACTTTCTTTTTCTGCATTTTCTTTTACACTGGGCATCAGGTACATCATGAGCTAAAGTCCAACAATAGTCTGCTAGCATATTGGTACTCCATTGTCCTTGGTATCTTTTCTCCATAGTTGAAATTTCTTGGTGGAAGCGCTCATCATGCTCATCACTGAAATTGCACAATTCTCGGGAAAAAAAAGTCAAGATGTGAGTGAAGGAAGTGAATTTTCAGGGAAATTTTACAACCCCTAGTTTAATACGCCAACGGTAAATTTTTCACTAGTTCTGCATAGTTCTCATTTCTACAGTTATCCAGAAAATTAATTCAACCTCCTTGAATGCAATCCAGATGGCTGTCTCTTTTCCTTCCAACAAAGATTCGAAGTGATTGTCCATTATTTCTCTAATTTGTGGTCCACTGAGAACGCCCTCTTTTATTTTTGAATCACTAATAGCAGGAAATGTTAAGGAATGCGCTCTGGTCCAAGTCCTCATGGGGGAAGAAATTTTCTCATGAAATTTCGGCCAGTGTATGGGACCAGTGACCACCTAGCATCGTGATGCACTTGGGGAGCTACGATAGGTAGTGAAAGCCAGATATAACGACTGAGGAGATCATCATATAACCACACCATACCTCCATTCTAGTTGGATGATCGTCCACCTCTGTTTTGGCATGTGGACGTGAGGCCAGCAGCCGGCTGGTCGGTCTGGGCTCTTCACTGGGTGTAGCGCCACGGATTATTAATAGCAGGAAATTTTCCTGGATATTTTAAAATGCTTCAGTTTTATAATTTATCCCTTTAACAAAATTCTTCATTAACCCTAACTTATTGTGTAAAAGGGGTAAAATTACTTCGCTTTGAGGTACAAGGGGTTGATGTATAATATTTTTCTTGTTTGGCTCTAGTGATTGTCGTTTTATTTTATAATGCTTATCTCGAGCGCGAGTCCACACCTGTGGAGTAACGGTCAGCGCGTCTGGCAGCAAAACCAGGTGGCCCGGGTTCGAATCCCGGTTGGGTCAAGTTACCTGGTGGAGGTTTTTCCCTGGGTTTTCCCTCAACCCAAAATGAGAAAATGCTGGGTAACTTTCGGTGCTGGACCACGGACTCATTTCACCGGCATTATTACCTTCATTTCATTCAGATGCTAAATAACCTAGATGGTGAAAAAGCGTCGTAAAATAACCCAATAAAATAAAATAAAAATAAAATATCTGGAGCGCTACTGTCCAATTCGTACAGAAAGCAGCAAAATTTTGTGTAGCCTAATTGCATTCCAAAAAGCAATGCTACAACCTTCAAATCCGCACATATAAACCATTCATACTTTGAATATTATCATTAAAGCACACTTTAAAGAAATAGCCTATATGTCCTACACAGAATACTAACACCACAGAAATATCATGGTAAACTGAAGCATTTTCATACGGCGAACCTGTTTCTTCCCCTCCAAATGGAACCGAAAAGGCCAATAAAACAATTTCCGTTTCTAGAAGTGGTCTTGACATGGTGATATATTGCAAAATATAAACTACAGTAATGTAATTAAGCTCACCGTGAAAGAAATGCACATCTCAAGTAAAATCAGGTAAACTCAAGTGAATTTATGCCGCGAACCTGTTTCACTCCTTCGAAATAGACTCGTAGAAGGGCAATAAAATAATTTCCCTTTCTACAAGTGCTTCTAACATGGTGCCCTACATATACTACATTTGTTTTCACATAATGGGTCTTCACATTTGTAAAACAAAATAGTTACACACGAAATACGGTGATTTTTAAATAAAATGCATAGAAAAGTAATTATATTGTGCATCTCGAAAACCTGAAGTGATGGAACATTTTGCTTATTATTTTTTAATTCAGGAGGTCGAAATTAGTAAGAATTTGTTTTTTTTTTATGTCTGGTGCAAAATGACTGTTGACCAGTGTAATTTGTAGTAAGCCTAATTCTCTGCCTATATATTTTTAGGAGCTTGCGTCCTTAGGAAATAATAAGCAAATACAATAGAATTTTTCATATAGACAGTCCTCTATTATTGACGCCATTTTCTAGCCTAGGCCAGTTTTCCAATCCCACAGCCAGCAAATCAGTTGTCGCGAGCAGACAGTTTTAAGCTGTCGCGAGGCGTTGTAAAGCAAAACGTAGCGTTGTGCCGCGTCGCGTCTCATTCTGTGTGCACCCGGCCTAATGGGTACCATCATTTCCCATAAATATGGTCATGGAACATAACTATTGTCCACGATACAACTGTTCAAATTTTGTACTCCATAACGTAGTACCTCGTTTATCTATATTCTTGTTGTACTGTAGTTTGAATTCAAGTCACTGCAGCTATCTACGAACGGTCTATGTTACTTCTACAATGATCTTTGAATGGTTGTATCGTGGACCATAGTTGTGTTCCAGGACCATAGTTATGGGAAATGATGGTATGTATTCATCAACCTACCAGTGCAAACAGCTGTTTTCTAAAATGAAATTTATAAAGTCCAGCCACAGATCTCGCTTAAGCGATACTCATCTCCTTGCACAACTGCAAATAGCATGCACAGATAAATCCCAATTGCTTTGAAAAATGATCAATTAAATATCACGTGAATGGACTATTCTAATTACATATGGTAGGTAGGAGTGCAGTGGCGCAACTGTCTGTAAATCCGTCACTGCTCTGTAGAGTGCAACCCCTCCATGTAGTTGCCATTTAAATCCTGTCTTGTGGGTTGCGTTCATTTTGCCCACCACTGGTGTAAAGTTATTTAAAAACTCACAAATGTTGAAAGAAGAGAAATATAGAATATTTGCAATATCAATTAGCTTTGAATATCTGGCCACACTGACAAATTGTTTGAAAAATCTGAAAATGCACTTACACCCTCTAACTTTTCACTTTCCGAAACATCAACCACTCTATCATCTATTTTACTTTTTTCAGTGTTATTGCTACCGCCACTACTGAAAAAAAAATTGATCAAATGTTTTGACGTTTCATTGCACTACAGTATTATACTGATTGCTCTCTGCAAATAAGAGAAAAGAGATTCAAACATAAGATTCAGTATTGCCAATACCATACACTTGATGAAAAAAGAATTTATTTCATAAAAATGGAATTAAAAATTATAGGACAAGTGTAAAAACAGGAAAATGAAGTACCTTATTTATGTACTTAATAGTGTATTTTGTAGAAAGTCTATATATTTATTTAAGTTATGTTTTTGATGAGAGGAAGAGCGCACTAATGTATATATATTGTTGAGTGTTTACACTTTGCTATATTCCTTTATAGAAACAGACCAATTTCTGCATTTTGTTATGTGGTATCTGTCGCAATGTGATTCACATAAAGAACACACACAGTCATCATCAGGTGTATGGTAGCAGGTTGTCTTGCATATTTTGTGGTGGTAACCATGAACTGCCAAGCTTGTAAGCATATGTCGTAGATCTTAATTTAGTTGTGTCCATACTATTCATCATATTATCAGTGCAGTAGAAGTTTGACCACATCTCTTCTTTTTTCAGGCGTCTTTCTAGTAGATTAGTGGCTTGTGCAGCAAATGCTGCAAACTAAGTTCATTAGAAGTTCAAATTAAAATTTTTCAAATTTATTTCCAATGAAGAATACCAGACATTTTGGTAGTTATTTGCTTCCATACCCCTCTGAATGGTTTTCTTTTTGCTAAATACTTTTTATTGAACCTATACATCTTCAGTTCCTGAGTTTCAATGCGAAAACGCAAGTAACAATGTCAGGACGATCAGTTCGTTTTTCATGTGGGAGTGAAGCAGTAACTATTTCAGGTCATTGCGAATTGTAGGTGAGAGTTAAGAAAATATCTGGTTTACCATGCTTTCCAACAACAGACATAGCGTCTTGGTATAGTTGCTGCATGTTTCGTGAACTACACTGAAATGTAGAGGGTAGAATCATTTTATTTTGCTAAGAGATTTTGCTAAAGTGATCGGGACACTACAACATTTTGTAGGCTCTTATTTTATCAGTAAGTAATACCTTTTAGTCTTTCCTTAGACATTATGGGCCCTATTCATAGACATCGCGCTAACCCATGCTACGAGCGTTCTAAACTAGCCCCGGTTATAGCCAGGTTACTTTTACAGGATTCAGAGACGCCGATTAATCAGTGGCTACGTTAGTCAGCATATTAGCTTTGGAAACTGTTACACGATGCTGAAAATGCTACTGCGCATGTGCAGACTGGCAATTGTCATGCTCAGACGCAAGCGATTCCGGATCGTTTATGTTTATTTGTGAGATTATTGGCGATATTAAACTACAATAAACTATTTGTTTTTTCTTCTGTGGTAAAAAAAAAAGCAAGAAATACACATGGCAGCGTGCGGGAATTCGACTATACAAGAAGAAATGTCGAAAATGTAAGTAGAAATGTTATAATATTATACGTAATATTTTTAGGTTAGGCCTAGACGTAACTATTATGAAATATTGGACTTCAAAGAGTGAATTATTCTAATTCAGTATATATTTATTTACTTTAGTTGAAGAAATAACTAAAAACAACTGGTGGAGAATGCCCTGCTCCCGAAATTGATGACGTAGGCCTACAAAACGATATGGAATGTTAACATATGAGGTATGTGTTTTTGGTTCTTAGGACATGTTTTTGTAAGTGAGATAGGCTTATTACTTCATGGTAAATGTTTAATGTGGCTCTGGTATGATTATGTCACCTAAGGCTACTCTGAATAGGTACTTGGTAGCCTAATTAATATAATGTAAGTAATATATCTTGTAGGAATATAGCTGATAATGCTAGTAAAATGTAGGCCTAATTCACAACAATCGTGAAAATGCAAGCTACGCCTATACTCAACTACCATAAATGCAGTTTGGATAATATGGTTTTGTAAATACCCATAGGGGATTGGGCCACAAACATCTGATGTCAACCCACACAATTATCAATCATACCTTAACGTAGGCCTAATATCTTGTGTACAAGAATTATCGAAACTGAGACCTTATTTTAAAGGGCAGTAGGAACGCCTAGAGATTTCTGAGATATCCTTTTCTCTACTACGTCAAAAGAAATAGCATTATTTGAGGTTAGAATTACCTACATAAGCATAATAAATTTGTAGAATCCAAATTGATGGTCAGCTATAAAATTTCATTATCTTGTGTGTTTGTAGAACGCTAGTAAGTGATTTATAAAATATAATATCAAACTCATATTTATTACAGCACTGAAAAGACAAAACCTCACACGCCTATGTAATCTGTAGTTGCAGTGGCGTATACTGGTTAAAGGGTTTGGGCTACCGCTGACCCTATTATTACACAAAATATATGTAACAATTACTTTAATTTTAATTACTATGGTAAAACTAATAATACAAAATTATTACATTATGTTATATTATAAACTTTTTCTTTTGTAATTTCCTTGGGCTACCGCCGGTAGCCCGCAAAATACGCCCCTGTGTAGTTATGGTGATGTAAACATAGATTACCTCTTATTGTGTTACAATAGAAAGCCCTAAGAATAATGACAGGCGTGCATGTTTGGATCAAATGGATAATTTCAAACAATGTCATAAATTTTCAAATTTAGACAATTAAAAAAATTCACAGTTTTGATAAGAAGTAGTGTCTTTTGTGTGCAGTAGTATGCAAATGATTAACATTTTTTTCGTCTTTCCATAGGACTCTGCTGCAAGATCATCGAGAATGACAGAGTATGAAGAAGAAGTGTGCCTCCTAAGCATGAAGCCCAAAAATTAAACGTGATGAGAAGTTCTATGAATTGCAGAAAACAGAATTGTTATTAGAAATAAAATATTATTAAAGGCAAAGTTAAAAATTATCTGGGACAAATGAAAGAACTAGAAATGTAACTTAGTAGTAGTGGTAATGGTGGTGGTGATGGTAATAGTAGCACTAGTAGTGAAATTTTCTTGAGTTCTTGTCTACTTCATTTCCTTGCGAGCTTCCCAGCAGTTTATAGGAACTTGAAATTCTTCTGTCCCAATCATTTTCTGGAGTTTGGTGTAGAGTAGTAAGTATTCCTCGTTCATTATTGTACTGTATTTGTGTTGTTGCATGCTGCACAGTGTTATGAGTGTAACAAGTTTATTTGATGGAGATATGCTGCTGGACAGTTGTGGCCAGTTTCTAAGCTGAATGGGGCAACTGCATCAGATTGAGGACTATTAGTATTACTGTATATTGGGCTCTAGTAGTGTTTTCAACTTTTTATTTTCACATTGTTGTTTAGTGAATTCTATACATATGTGTGTGTTCCTTTTTCTTATTTTAATGTCGGTTAAGAGTTTTGCTGATTTATAAGACAGGTTACTTATTTATTTATTTATTTTTTTTTGTTTTTGCTGGATTCATCAAACCTGTAGTTCCTCAGTTGGAACATATTCCCTGATGGAGGTTTAAGTACCTACCTAAAGCAATTTAGTTACACTTATGTCTATAACTATGCAATTAAGGTATTATTAGTAGAGAAATTTAATTCAGAGTCTTTAATTTAGGCTTGGAAGTCTCTAATGAATTGATCCATGAATTGAAAAAAGCAAAATTATTATTAGAAATGGAAATATTAAGAAAACACAATTAGAAAGAAAAGAATAGGGGGAGGGCCTAATGAAAAGCTGGAAATGTTGTTGTTTTCTAATGCCAGGCATTTGACAATAAAGTCATTTGACCTCTTGCACTCCAATATTTTTCAAAGATATTGTCATGGTCAGCCACTGAGGCACAGATTTGAGGTGTTCCGAATCTGTGTCTTGGTTTGAGTTGCACAATGGACAAAAACTGGAAATGTAGTACTTTAGTGTAATGTTCTCTCTTTTATACATTGCTGAAACTCATGTTTACAATATCATGCTCTTTCAACTACATTCCTTAATAAATAATATTTTGTTTTATTTTGTGTTAGAAGAAAATACTTATATTTCACCAATTCTTTAAATGAATTTATTTTTTATCAGACAGTCTATCAAAGGTAGAGATGTGATTTTGCATCATATTGTAGGTATGACATGCATACATACACAACAAATTTCATCACAAAATGTTGGATAGTTTTTTAGTTATGAGGGAAATGCTTCATCACTGCACAGTGAACTGTCAACATTTTGAATTTAGAAAAAAAATATATATATAAATATTTTTTCCAATCGTAAAAATATTTTTTTCATATAGTAGAAGGACAGTGTTTTACACGTACTAATTTTCATAATTGTACAAGATACAGTAATGGTGGAAAAAATGTTGAATATTTGCAAAATTGTACTGCTGTAAGCTGTACCTAACCCCTTCAGGTAAATTGAATATGTAGCTTGTATGTTAGAGTAAATATCTGTTCGCAGGATTCTTTCCAATGCAGGGCTAAATCTGCAATGCTTCACTCATTTCTTGTGATCATTTTACTGCTGACTCGTCTGTATTTTTGCATGAAACTCATTCAGAAGTTACTAATTTGCATCACTTACAACCTGAAATGAATATGGAACTTAGGAATGAGGAGAAAAATAAAGGTCTATATTTATTTTCTTAATACTCTCACTCTATGCTAAACGATTTTGTTTTTCTTTTTTTTTGTAATGGCGTTTGCTTACTCTTGTATTATGTTGATATGCTTTGTTTGGCTTTTCCCCCTTTGTCCTTAGAATGTACAATAGTTTGTAACTTAGAAATAAGTGAATATGCAAAATATGAATAAAATTATTGTATGAAGCGAAGTTTAAACCTACATACGAGTTTTAATTTAATTTACAGAACCCCTGAGTTCCCATTATACTACCCCTTTCTTTGATATTATAGACTTATTAATTTGTCCTTCAGAATAATATCTGTAATATTGACAATTAATATGTCTATAATATTCTCATAGCTGCAGTGCATATGTCTGTACAGATTACTGTGCACTTAACTGCGGATTCCCGGCCAAACAAGTCACTCAGCTGAGTGCGCTCCTAGTATAATGACAGTTGACATTTGACATATACGTCAACATATATACCTAACATGGAGTCAGGCCAAAAAGAGAAACATTGAAGGAGGAGGGTTCCATCTGGTGCTGTGGATTGAACTCGGCATAGCTCAGTAGTCAGAGTGCTTGGTATGTAGAATCAAGGACCCGGGTTCGATTCCTTGTGCCGGAGCAAATTTTTCTCCTCAAATATTAATCTTTCTTTGATGTTTATTTGTGAAAGTTCTCCAAGACATAAGAATGTGCTATCTATGGTGCCAGTACCTAAAATCAAATATTTTTATATTGAACTTATTGTACGTAATGGAAAGGTATATTATCATAAAATCCTATTAAAAAATAATCACATTCTGCCATCTGTTTCAGTGACGTGTGGGCATTAGCACTGGATGCACTATTTATACTTGGAGTAATTTATGTGAGAGTTTTTTTTTATTGGACAGTAACTCTATAATTAAATCAGTCATTTCTAAAAGGACTTTATCCAATCTTTTTGCTAAAATCAATTTAGAATGTTATCATATTCTCACTTGAATACGCCTTTTTGATGATGGGCATTATTCCATGTATTTTATTCAGATCCATGCAGGCTTCACAATATTCACAGCACTTCTCAGAGGGCCCTAATCCTGTAGTAAGGCGATTTTTATGCAGATGAGATTTTGACATAAAGCCCTTTCAGAAATTACTGATTCAAATATAAGTTTATTAGCAACATTCCACGTTATACATACTTCAACTTTTTGTTTTACTTCGAATTGACGAAGATGTTAATATATGGACTATAATGGTTTTCAGTGACTTCTATAAATAAGGAAGCATAGAAAGTAATTTGTCACACGGTACAGTATGTATATTAACTTTCTGTATACCAACCTCTAAATGAAGGCCTACACCAATCTGGTTACATGTATACCCCAGAATATGCTTGCAAATGAGTACAGGTTTACAAAATGCCCTATGAAAAATTGGTACTATTTCTCTTTTATCGAGGAAACGTTTATATTATAAAGAAATTATCATTAACAGTTCTCTTTTTTCTTTCTAAATAATTTGTTTACAAATTTATGCACACCTTTACTGTGTAGTGTCTGAATGGTCATTGCACTCACATGGCATTCTGTACTACACTTCCCATCCCTATTTCTCGGACATATCTTGCATCTCCCAACTTGTGCAGATGGCTAAGGCTGAAGAGAATTCTCTTTGTAAATTATAATTCTGTGGAGTCCATTTTTTTAACATTTCAAAAATGAACTGCACAAACTAAGCTGGGGATACTCGCTCAGTGATACAAACAGGTACTGGACTGCTGCAATAATAATAATAATAATAATAATAATAATAATAATAATAATAATAATAATAATAATAATAATAATAATTAGAATATTAAAAATTGAGGTGCATATTGCAGGTATAGCAACCCAAGAAACGAATGTATAAGTGATTCATAAGAAATAAAATTGACATGAAATACAAAGTAAGTGCACACCAGTGATTTGTGCAGTCAGTTCATATAACTTAGATTATCTTATATTTTCTTAGATGTTACAATGAAATAATTTCCAACAAAATGATAATCTTTCAAACTTGTACACAGTTACATTACGTGGTATACAAAAGTTTAACATTCTCCCTTACTTTTCATTGGATTCTGTCCATGATCATTTAGAATAATAACACAGTATTTCATTTTTTTTAATTTAATTTATTGTGTTCCATAGAAGCTTTAAGATGTGGAACAAGTCAAGAGTTACACAAATTCTTGGCAAGATGAGGTGAGGCCGAGGATTCGCCACATATTACGTAACATTTGCCTTAATGTTGGGGAAAACCTCTGAAAAATCCATTCAGGTAATCAGTCCAAGCAGGAATCTAACCCAAGCCCGAGAGCAGCTGCAAACAAGTATAAAAACAATTAAAATGATATAAAAAAGTATAAAAAGATAGCAAGCAGATCAATTAAATTTTCATGCATAGGCAATTGAATTAAGACAATACCTAGCAAGCAGATTAATTCAATTTAAAGGCATAAACAATTAGTTGAACTACACAATAATTTAGGTATATAGCAAGCAGATTAATTCAATTTAAAAGTTTAGACATTTTATCAAACAAATTTAATGAATTATAGCATATAGAATTCATCAGTTAAGCTTATACAAAAATACATAATACATTGCAAGTAGAGTAATTCACTTTACAAGCATTAACAAATTTTGTGTACACCATAACCACTATCCCCAACAAAATGAAGCGTCCAACTTCATGCTGTTCAAATCGCTTCTTAATTCTAATCTCATTGAAAATGCGAGAGTCATGGGCACTTCCTCTTCAAATGTGCCACTATATCCAGAATTTGGAAACTTGCATCACTTATAACATGAAATGAATAAGGTAATATATGTGTTAACTAGCAATTTCATAAAAAATTAAAACTGGTAAAAAAAACTGTCATGTGGGTACACAAATGAAAGTTACGAATGTGATTTGTCACTCATATAAGTGAAATGTATCCCTTTTTTGTGCAATTTGGTAAAAAATTTGAAGTTTTTTAACTAAGCAATAGTTTTCATTCTTTGAGTTTTTTTCATTCTGATATTTAGAGCTGCTAACAGCCTACAGCAGTTGTGTAAGCATGCCACTCTGAAGTTAAGACATCACAATATAAATTGCAACACTTTTATATAATGTGTGTCTCACCCGTAACGCAAAAATTAACATTCCAGTAATTAATTTAAATTCTACGCCTATACTTTGGATTTTCTTTATGCTTTGCAAACGTAACCTAAAACATGTAGCTAGTTAACCTATAAACTTGAAACATATTTCTATGAATCCATTCATTATGATCCCATAATATTTTTCATAGTTTCATCTTCAGCATCACTAAACCGAGAAAGGGTGAGGAAATTTCGAGAGAAATTAAAAGCAGATCCTGAGTCTTATCTTGCATATGTTACCTAAAAGAGAGAATGTGATAAGCAAAGAAAAAATGTTACATTCAAGTATGCAAGCAGTACCATATAGTGTTAAAAAAGAAGAGACTGTCTAAAATGGAGTGTAAAAGGAAATACAACAACAAAATGAAACAACAAATTCTTAAAGAAATGAAAACATACCATCTCTAGAGAAATGAAAGTTATAGTTGAAATAGGTCATTTGGAAAGGCTGTAAGTAAAAACCACTGACTCCATCACAAAGAAGAGCTGTGATAAGAACAGTAACATAAAATGAATTATCAGGTTTCACAAAATATTTGTCCTTTCATAAGTAAGGCCTTCAGTAACATATGAAGAAATAGAAAAGGTGCTGTTTTTTTTTTTTATCAAAGAGATGATATTAGTTAAATTTATCTTAGGTTTGCTCATCTATGTATTATGTTGATGTATTGCTTGACCTTCTCGTAATTCTCCAGAAAAGCTACATTGAAGGAGGAACAATAGATCTTTGCTTCACTGACTTCCGTGACATATATAGTAGGCCAAATAAACATGTGGTTTTAGTCAGCAGCCACAAATACTTTCAACATAAAAATCGTTTAATAGTTACTTGGGTACTGTTATTATATACTGTAATGCACTGTTGTAGCTCCCGCACTCCCACTTTTTACCAGTATAACACCATTTCTCAAATAATTCTCCCTGGACTTCTCGCATGTTATATTAGTAATTAGTTAGAAGGAGGGGGGGGGGCAACAACATTGAGGCGATTTTTTATTGTGTCTTCTTCAGTGTAGCTTTTCTGGAGAATTACAAATTACAAATCTTTTTCTTGTACCATTTAACTGAAATAATGTAATATAATGCATTACTATATAAAATGTAAATAAAGTTATTAAAAGCTAAACTAGTACTGAGGTGGTTCTCTTCGTACTCTGCTTATACACCTTGCATATACGAATCTGTGATAGATTAGGTTATATTATTTTTGGCTTTTATAATGCCTTGCATATATATGACCAACTGCATCGCTACAAAAATATCTCACAAATTCAACGATTTTCAGTATCGAAATCATCGGAACTACCTCAGCGTTAGTTTCACCAAAATTTCAGCCTAGGTCTACATAACCTCTTACGGGTTGTAATTTCATTTACAGAACATACCTGAACGTTTAATAGAGAATACCATCCCTTTCGGTTGATATATATTTGTGACAGTTCTCCTCCTACATTTGTTATGGGTATGTGCGTGCCATCTATGGCTCCAATAACCTAAAAATGATGAAATATCACAATAGGCCTACTGTACCAATATGGTACCGGTACAGTACAAATTTCTCTATGGAAAGCATTCACATACAATATTCAAATCATGAAATATAATTACCTGAGGAAATCTTGCGATGTCGTCAAACTTTCTCGCAGTGTTATTCGTTTTTCTTCCCTAGGAAAACGTACGTAACGAGGCGCAAGTCCAGTGATTGCTACTGACACATTCGTTATTATACGGCTTACAGAAGCCTGACTAATGTTGTGTACTTCATATTTTCTAAATATGTCCAATCTCGGTAGGTACGTCTTCCTCCTACGTCTCACATCACGAATTCGACGTACATAACCCACATTCACTGCATCATAATCAGCCATCTTGCTAAGCTAGTCGGCCTCTAAACTACCTACCGGCGGGGGCTAAAATTTAGCCAGCTAAACCCCTCTTAGTACACGTATTATCGCTAACATTGGTTTATGAATACGAAAAACGTTAGTTCGCTGATCATCCACCGGAAGTAGCTATTTAACCCGCTCTAAGAATGTCTATGAATAGGGCTCTATAACTTTTGTGCTTCCTCCAGACAATACTGAAGAGAATCACACACATGTAGATATCTATATCACTTACTTACAAATAGCTTTTAAGGAACCTGCAGGTTCATTGCAGCCCTCACATAAGCCCACTATCGGTCCCTATCCTGAGCAAGATTAATCCAGTCTCTACCATCATATCCCACCTCTCTCAAATCCATTTTAATATTATCCTTCCATCTACGCCTGCCTCCCTCAAGGTCTTTTCCCTTCAGGTCTTCCAACTAACACTCTATATTAGGGTGTATTGGAAAAAAACTTTTCTTGAAAAATGAAGGTGGCTAGTGCGGAAAAGTTGCTATTTGTGGCAGAAAGAACGTAGAAAAAAAAAATAGTAATTCGACAATATCCTGTGTCTCTGCATCAGCCCTACAGTTTTGCGAGCTTAATGCTCTATGTCTGTTTTCAAATTTTGTTTCGTAGTGCAACTCTTCGCCTATTTTTTTCAATTTACACTCAAAAATAACCCAGGGCTCACTACGAGGAGGTGGTTGCACTTCCAGCCTCATCCCTCCACCCACCTTTAGTAGTATACTCCAGTGTGAAATGTTGATTTACGCTGCATACTCAGACTTCGTTTCGAAGCATGGCATTTCTCAGCTCAGCACACTAAATCATGTGAAGGGTTACTACAGCTCACATACAAGTGAAGAATCCTGTAAGCAGTTGTAACTCATCGAGATTGAACAAATGGCCCTGGTTTTTTCCTTCAAGCTTTATCGGACAATGGTCAGAATGAACGACTTGGTACATTCCCAGAAGATACTCCTGGTCAGTAGGCCTACTAAGATCGGAGATACGTTCCACGTTAATTTTGTGGATCCAGAATACTTCAATAACTTTGAAATTTGCTATGATTTGTCTCACAATGGAGTAACTCTTCTCCGATATATCCAGAACGTGTTTCTGGACCTGTAGTGATACCAGCAAGATGTTTCATAAGATAGCAGTGTCGAAGTTCATTTACATGGAGAAGACAAATTATTCGTTGTAGTGGCCTGCCGATTTCCTTTTCGATGCACACCATCGATCTGTTCTTTCTTCCTGTATTTGTAAAGGCTCCATCATAACCAAGTGCTGCTAGGGGCAATACATCTAATTAACTTGCCTTTAAAGATTGAAGCACGGCTCTTCAAATCTGATGTCCATGTCCAGAGAAAGGGGAGACATGTCGAATATACTTTGAATGTGGTTCTTCTAATAAAGTTATAATTATGCTCCTCTTCTTTTTCTTGGCGATATAATCTGTTGTCCTTTTTCTCCTGTGTTAGTGCCCTGTCCTTACGACCATCAAAATATACTGTTGGAATGAACTTATTATTAGGTATTTCTTCTTTCTGAATTTTATCTCCAATCTTCATTTCTCTCGTGACCCTTATTCCTAGTAGATATTATTCTCGCGCTTGTAGTATAGCTGTCGCAATTAGGGCCACATCTCTATTCGAGGTGCCTATCTGAAGGCTGCTGAAGATAATTTTGGTAGAGGCAAGTGAGCCTGAGCACCAGAAGGCTTCGATTCGAAGTCAGAATACACACTCCTTCACTACTGTTCCGAGTGGTGCGAAGGCAAGACTCAGAGCTTGTAACTGATGTCTATTTTTCTCTTACTCTGAATTCAAGTCGCACTTCTTCAGATCGTTGGTGAATGGGCCTCTTCACTTTCCTCTCTTCACTCTTAAATAGTGTCTTCGTCATCACAGTGTCGATATTATTAATAATCATATTTCGTTAATTTTTCTGATCCATTAGAACGGATACTCCTATCAATGGAACTTTCCTACTTAACTCAGATTCACAGAGACTTTCTGAGTCCGGGCACTTACAAGTGCATATATCAAAAAATTTTCGACCTTTATTAATAAAAGCTTATTCATGCGCCCTTGAGGTTAGCCCATTTCGTTAGTGCAATTTGAGAATGTTCTGATATTTACTATGATATTATTTCATCTTTTCCACTATTCTACGATTGCTGATGGTAAGAAGGCTTGCTGTTTTTCAAACCTCGATAAGTCTGTCGGCAGTAACATGATCGATGTCTTTTACTGAATTGTGTTTTCCACCTAGTTCGTTTGTCTTTAAATCTCTGATCCAAAGAAAATGTGTTATAACATCTTTATAGGTTGGAAGTTGCGACTCTCTTATCGGTCCTGGTATCGTACGGCAGTAATGAATTATTTTTTCCACACATAACAACACGATGCATAAGAACTATTGCATGTACCACTAAACCACTGATATGATCAAGGTCCGTGGACGGTCGGTCGCTATCGCCCTCACAGGTCCCTTCATAACAGCCTTTAAAGAGAAAGTGAAGGCGCTGTAAATCTGTGACGTCACCACGGGAACACACTCCACTGTCAACCCCTTGGCTTGCGCTGCCTTTATTAGTAGTTACTGGAATTTAGAAAACGCGGGGTGTGTTTGTGATTTTGTATAGATCTTGCTAGTGTGCTATTTATAATAGGCATATATTGTTACTATTATAGCATGCAAAATGCCAAATTGTGCAGTGAGCGAGTGCCAGAATTATAGCAGGAAAACTAAAGGCTCGATTGTTATTTATCATACGTTTCCCTCTGATCCAAAGCTCCGAAAGGTTTGGGAGATTAAGTGTTATCGAAAAGATGAATTTAATCTTGAAACTGCGCGTATTTGTTCCGAACATTTCACATCTGATTCCTATGAGCGTGATTTGAAAGCCCAGCTTTTGAACATACCAGCAAAGAAAAAATTGAAATTATACGCCCAACCATCGCTGAATTTACCAGTGTGCTATGTGCAAAACAGTGAGATAAACAGTGCTAGAAGTAAACGTGTAGAAGAGAGAGCTTGCAGAAAAAAAGTTTTGTCTGAGGTAAGTGAACAATTAGATGCAAGAACAACAGTGTGGCAGGACGATCCATGGGTGTGTTATCTTTCGTCTGCTCATTGGAAAATGAGGGACTGGATCTCAAAAAAGAAAATGAAAAACTACGTATAGAAAATGAAAAACTTAAATTAGACATTGAGAAGTTAGAGTCTAAATTAAAAGAATTACAAATAAAATATAAAAAGCAAGCACATTTTAGAGTCAACCAAAATTCACAACAACAAAGAAAGGGTTTAAATCGCTTAGTAAATGGAAAAGTAAAACATTTATTAGCTAAAGTGTTCACTACAGGGCAAATAAAAATGCTTATTAGCGGGAAAAGAAAGCAAATATGGGAAGAACAAGACATAATTCCGGCATTAGCTCAGCGAGCAATTAGTGATAAACTGTACAATCATTTGAGATCACAGGTGGGAATTCCTCTACCAAGCGTTGCTACTCTGCAGCGTTGGACAAAAAAATTGCCCTTTTCTCCTGGTATTCTTACACCAGTACTGAAAATTTTAAAAGAGCAGGGGATGTCTTTGAGCGAAATGGATAAGTTATAAGTGTTACTATTTGATGAGATGAATGTCAATGGTGTCATTTGTTACGATCACGAGGATGATTCGGTATTGGGCCCTCACAGAAATGCTCAAATTGTAATGATGCGAGGATTGACAGGTGAGTGGAAGCAGCCCATCTATTATGATTTCGACAAAACAATGAACAGAGAGCTACTGTTTGAAATTATAACAGAAATTGAAGTGGCAGGTTTCAGAGTTGTTGCAATTGTTTCTGATCTGGGTGGCGGCAATAGAAGACTCTGGAATGAGTTGCAAATAAATGTAAATCAAACCTGCTTTTCAAATCCTGCTTCGGATGCAAATATTTGGGTTTTTGCAGATTTGCCCCACCTGATTACGTTATTAAGAAACCATTTTATTGACAGTGGGTTTCAACTGAATGACACAATTATTGAAAAAATGTAATTGAACGGATTATTAAATCCGATTCTTCGGAGTTGCAACTATTCCCAAAATTACATTGGGGTCACATTACTGTGCAAGAGAATGATAGGCAAAGAGTTGCACCAGCCATGGAACTTTTTTCACATCACACTGCTGCCCTAATCAAATATTTGGTACCCAAAAGTGAAGAAGTTCATGAATTTTTTCAACTCATAAATGACTTCACAGATGTAATGAACTCAGGAATTCCGAAAGATCCTACACACAATAAACTGAAATGTGCCTTCGGAATTAACCACAATGAACAAGTAGATATATTAAATAGAATGGAGGAAACAATAAAAGAACTGAGAGTCAGAGGCAAAAATATTCTTCTACCTTTTCAGAATGGCTTCCTTACCTCTATTAAGAGCTTGAAAGGGTTGTATAGCCATTTAAAAGAAAAAGGAATTGATTATATAATGACCAGGAAACTCAATCAGGACGCCCTGGAAAACCTATTTTCCCAAATTCGTGGGATGGGACAGTTTTATAATAATCCTCTGCCCATCGAAGTAAAAAATCGCTTACGCCTACTGATATTAGGATGTCGACTGCCCCACCCTACAAGTGCTCCAGTAGAAGATTCAGGTGGAGTAATAATAACAAAGCAAGTTTTTCAGGTTCTCATAGACATTTCTCATGAAAGCGTGATCGAAATCCCTGAGGAACTAAACTCATTGGAAATGGATATTGATGATAGAATTGACACAACAGAGCTGATGAAAAGGGAAGAAATGGAAGCGCTCAGGTATGTTGCTGGTTATATTGCTAGAAAATGTAATAACAAAAGTGCTGTTTCGAATGCTAATTCCAGTCAACAATCTCCAGGATGGATAGAGGTCGTTTCACGTGGTGGATTGGTTTATCCCTCTTGTCAGTGGATGGCAACAATTGAAGAGTGTGAAGTTATATTTAGAAAATTTCATAAAAAATCGGTCAATAGGAAAAAGAATGTAATTGGCCGTTTATTTAGATTTTTGAGGAAAAAGTTTGCAAATGAAGATCCGGAATTATTGAAGTTATTTAGTAGAGCACGGACATTTTTTAGAATTCGTTATCTAAATAGAAGGAAACAGGACGTCAAAAGAAGAAACCGTATGAAGCAGAAACAATGGTTGCAGAGCTGCTCGTCGCGTCCTTCACAAGACTAGATGAGTCAGTTTAAATTTTGTGAAACATTCTTTAAATAAATTGTTCTATTTGTAAAATCAGTGTTAAATGTTAAAATTGGGATACTTTCACTCCCCGCTGCTATTGAAACCACTTTATTAAAATACTATAGGTTAATTTACAAAATATTCATTTAACAATTCTGTATAAAATTAATTATTAATTAGTTTTAGTGCACACACTAGTCCAATGTTATTAAGGGAAATTTAATACATTTTGCATGCGTAATTTAAATTCTGTCATTCGCCAATGTAGTTTTTATTTATTGAACACTACTTTAATATAATTAATATTTTGGACTCGGAAACAGAAATTGATGTGTAAAATAAACTAAATATACCTATTGTGCAATGCGTATTCGTTAATAACTTTCTTTAAAATTGGACCGAAATATTCCACAGAGGTTAGAGATACAAAAGCAAGTTGGTACAATGAAGCATTCGTAATAGTTTTTATATTGCTATAAGAATTTGGAAAGTAAACGATCATTGAATTAAAAAAAAAGATGGGGCATTGAAGTGGGAGTTCTATATCTAAGCCCTTACTCCTTCAGTGTGTATGTGACCCAAACAAATATATAAATATAGGTCTTTAAATCACTTGTTTATCGCTAGAAAGTGTAAGCTGAGGGTTAAAAGTGAGTATAGTGTTCCCGTGGTGACGTCACAGATTTACAGCCCCCTCGACTTTCCCTTTAAACGCTGTTATGAAGGGACCTGTGAGAGCGATAGCGACCGACCGTCCACGGACCTTGTGATATGATACACAATTTCACAGAAACAACAGCAATATAAACCTGGCCAACATAGCCTACGAAATACGACTGCTGGGCAGATTCTACCCTGACTGCCAGCATCCCTCTCTTCTCTCATTCCACAAGAAGATACTGGTGCAAGATATTTCTCTTCTTGTACTATCTTTGCTAACTTTTAAAAGATCTGGTTAACGAGGGGTAGCTGTATAGGTATGCAGACTGTCATTATAATAATTTTTACAAGAGGCATTATAAATTGTATTGATGCGGAGACACAAGATATTGATTAAATTTAATTTTCTTTCTCCTGCAGTCTTTCTGCCACAAGTCGCAACTTTTCCGCACTAGCCACCTTCATTTTTCAAAAAAAAATTTTTTTTCAATACACCCTACTCTATATCCATTTTTAGATTAACCCATACGTGCTACATGTGCTGCCATCTCAAACGTCTGGATTTAATGTTCCTAATTATGTTAGATGAAGAATACAATGCATGTAGTTATGCATTGTGTAACTTTCTCCATTCTCCTATTTCATTTTAATGGTAATAATGTCATCAAACATTGTTAAGTTTTTGTAGCTTTTAATATCCAATACACAGACAGCTGTACTCAGTAAATTACACACCAGAGAATCTGACCTGTAAATTCTTTTTTAGCAAGTCTTGAAGCTTTCAGTAACCAATATTACAGAAACGTTCTGAAAAAGTTACACAAATGAAGGTCGACATATTTATGATGTCAGAGAGTCTGAGCCATCTGAACTCTAAATATTTCCAGCAATCCTGCAGGTCATAGCCTTCGTGTGATATTGTTTATTGTAGTGTGTTTGTGTTTTGTTTTATTCTGAAAAGCCATTATTTCTCAAAACTGACGACAGATGGATTTTGGAAAATAGGAAAATGATGTAGGAAAATTGACATTTCACTGAAAACAACTATTTTTCTGAAAAACTTTGGATTCCAAACTTCAAAATGAGGGATCATTTATTAAAATCCGTTCAGCCGTTTTCCCATAATTTCCATTCAAATTATATACATAAATGGTCTGATGAGTGGATGGTAGAGGGTGGTGAGAGTCGCATCCTGAGGTCTTCAAGCAGTAAAGTTTCCTTGGCCAGTTCGGAAATCAGCCGGGAAAGTGTAGCCTACATTTCGAGAAACCAAGGTTTCACTTCCTCAATAGTGACTAGGTCTTTGAGACTTAGTTTATACCAATTAATTCTAGTCTGTAACTGATTATCAGTATAGGGACAATTTTGCAGTAGAAAAGTACAGTGACAGTGTCCAATGAGGGCATGTGATGGTCTTTATTTCGAACATAGCTTTTGTTGCTACTGCAGTTCTATCCTGTATATGAATGCAGTATGACGTTGTTGTTGGCTGTAGAGTGATCCCTAAGTACTTGAAGGAGTTGACAATCTCAAGTGGTTGATACTAGCGCATTATTGATTCCTCTTTTGCAAGTCGGCCTCCTTTTCTAAAAACCATCTGGACTGTCTTTCTTTCATTAATGCATAAATTATTTTTGTCTGCCCATTCTGTCAAAGCATTCAAGGCTCTTTAAAGATCTTGTTTATGTGGCGATACAAGATCCATATCATCTGCATACATAAGCAAAGTTGTTTTCTCCGAATTTCGTTAAATTATGTTTTTGAACACTACATTTCATTGTTCTACATGCACTATTAGCATTGAAGTGGAAGAGGTAGAGGACTGTCGACGTAATTGCAGATGGGTTTCAAGGTTGCAGGCATAATTACCATATTCCTGTTCTGATTGTTTGCATACTTTGGCGAGAAATAACAATATAATAATATGATCACTTCGAGCTATATTCTCGTTTATTTTTGCATTATGTTTACTGCAATATTAAAAGCTGGGGAATTTCTTGTTGAATTAATGTTCTTCCTTCCTGTAAAGAAGCTTACATTTTCACTTCAAAAAATTAACAACTGGTTCTATGAACTACGACAAATTTAACAAGTGGTTCAGGCAAACCAGCTGAATGACATAACTGTGTGTGTCATCCATCTTGTAACCCTTAAAATAAAATACAATTCATAAGTACAGTGGGGCCCCCAACAATGCGACCTGAAGGGACCAAAGTTGAAATTATGCTTCCAAATTGCTAACTTTACTTGTTTGGCCAAACACCTGCATAGAATTGGAATATATTAGTCCCCTAACTGCCCATTGTGCAACTCAAACCAAGAAATGGATTCGGAACACCTCGAAATCTGTGCTTCAGTGGCTGGCCATGATGATATCTTTGAAAAATATTGGAGTGCAAGAGGTCAAATGACTTTACTGTTAAACGCCTGGCATTAGAAAACAATAACAACAACTTTTCTCACTTTCTATATAAGGTCTTCAACACATATATATATATTTTTTTTAATCTTCCAGTGCTTGCGTACAGACTGTTGCTCCACTGAGAACTATTAATATGGTTTTCCCGCGTACCTGTCATTCCAATTTCTTCCCAATTTTCAAAGCTTTCAATAAAAGACTTCTCATTATTGACACAAATTTTAAGCTCTGAACTCGCATTTGCTTATCAGTTATTAACAGTTCAGGAACAATGAACTACTGAAGAAATTTATAAATATAGTTTACTAACTTACTATCACAGAAATCTAATAAAACATAAATCTAATCGACATCAATATTGTACTCGAAGACAAAAGTCTACTTCCATTAATTGAGCCTAAATGTCATACAAGTGCAGCACTTAAACATGATGCTAGTTTCGGCCCAAGACTTTATAATAAAATTACAAACTATTTTCCAAATTTGAAATATTTTAAAACTGAACGTTTTAAAAAAGAAATTTATAAAATTATTCATGATATATAACATTAACAAATATATGTATTTTTTTTTTTTTTACCTTTTATTTCTGTCGACTATATTCGTGTTTTTATTGAATATCACTGGCTTCTGTCCGATTGTCAATTTATATTAAATGTGTTTTTTTTTCTCTTTTTTCCTTTCTTCTACTTTTTTTTTTTTTCTTTTGCTTCTGTGTGTTATTTATCGGTTTGAATTAAGTTAATTAGGCCTACTGTATTTAGTAAATTGTCTTTGTAAATTTTATGTTCTATTATTGGCTAAGACCACACCGTACACGAGCCTGGCTCTTACAGTAGTGGCTAGAAACATTTTTGTTTCATAATTTTAATTTGTACTCACTTTGCCTACTAGGTAGCTAAATAAAGTAAAGATTCCGCAGTGATCTGTAATGTCAGTTAAAACTGCAGCGGTTACTATTGTTACAATTAGTCCTAGCTAATGAGTATAAGTTAGTAGGTATGCTTATAACTCTATTGGCTAATCTAATCTAATACAATACAATACATTATATACATATTTATATTATGTGTTGCTGAGACAAAGACGAAACTCGAGATGTATGTAAAAATGTTTTGGCTACATGGATGCGTGCAATATCATACGAAGCGTCTCATCTCTTATCGTCCACATAGTTAGACTCTAATGACTGAATGATTTCGCACATCATTTTTTTAAAGATACGGTATATATTTTCCACAAAAATGTTTGTCCATAACTTCTTTATGATTGTAAATAAATTTAAACGGTCCTTTTATTTGCTTGCGGAGTACCAGTCCACAGTGACTATAGTGAGGGTCACGTATGAGTAATCCTAAAAGACTAATTTGGCCATCTCTTCAGTGTTGCCAACTAATACTAGATATCACCAAAAGAGGATAAAATCACACAATACCATGTACTATAATAATAATAATAATAATAATAATAATAATAATAATAATAATAATAATAATAATAATAATAATAATATAGTATTAACAATAATGTCTTGCTCATTTAGCCTACCACATCTCATCTTTATGTTGTGGAGGTGTTTTCTAACAGGTTCAATAATTTGTGAAAGAGTAGGCCTATATTTTTCTTCTGGACCTCTCGCACATTATGTTAGTAGTTAGTAGATTAGTGTATGATGTAATATTAAAATATATTTTATCTGACAACATCAAATTCATTGCTTTGATTAAACAGTTTACGAACCACGAGACCTAACCTAAAAATGTATTTTGTTTGATTACGCGAAATGATTAGTATGAATTCCGAAAATGAATGCCACTTTGAAATGTATGCTTTAGAATGTTTACTCCATTAATATAATAAAAATCTAAACACGAAAGAAATTAATTAAAATGTGAAATGATATTTCTATCGATTACTCAAGGGCATGTATCACACGAAATATGTTATATTTATTTATACTTAGCCTAGCTGACTATAATCTTGAAATTGTAACCACAACACAAAGCAACTCATACAATAACTATTATGTATTAATATTAATACTGATATTAATTAATTAATTATTAGTAATGGGCTCAGAAATCTAGAACAATTAGAATTTTCAGAATTTAAACTACTGACAACTTGTGTCACTGCTGCGAACATAACAGCTATAAAATCACTATCAGTTGCAGTATTTCTCAGTACCGAATTTTGAAATGAAGTTGGCAAAAGAAAATTCAACCTGCAAACTAAAAAAATCACCATAATCCACTAGCTTATGTAGTAATGGGGGAAAAATGGTTAGGTTTCACCCTTAGCGTATTAAGTAAGCTGACCCGGACTATACTATGTGGCAGTAACTTACAGTGATTACTGTAGAGTTAAAGTGAGGGGTTGATCAGTCCTCTACACAACGTCTATATTTTCCTTATTGGTCATTCGAGCTTTATGGTTTCGAAAACTGAATTTAGAAAAATACTCAATTATGAAAGACTGAATTGACAGAAGTATCATTCTTAAGCGAAGTAATAAACTACAAATACTGGACAAGGAAAGAATGTAGGCTTAGATACAACAACCACGAATCCACAGTAAGAACTGATGATGATACTTTCCATTTCGAGCTCAATGTCAATTTTTATCTTTAGTAGGTATCTCATCATTTAATGCTCACAATTTCTGAACTTAAACTTCTATTAAATCCACGATCTTTTTTTCATTTTCTTTCAACATTCACGTTAGTGTGTGCTTAATCACAGTCTGAAAACACTAAAGTAAATTAAAACTGAAATTCAACTGAAAACATTAAACATTTTAATACGTATCTTCAGAGTTGATTTTCATTACTTAATTAGTACATCACTCTGTGACTGTTTTTTTTTATTCGGGAAATGAGTTAAGAAAAAAAAAGAATGAAAGAATTGGGCTGGCTTGAATAATTGCAACTGTGCTGTATCTCAACATTCTACTTGGAATACAACTGTTTTAATAACTAGGTACAGTAAAATCCCTCCTATCCGGCACCCAAATAACTGGCAATACAAAACAATGGCACTTTTGGCTAGGTCAAAAAGAAAAAGTCATTCATGTGAAAGAGAAGAGTCTGACGAAGATGTGAGTGGTTCTCATAGATTGCACATGCTGCATATCGTGTTTACTCTTTACACTGTTCACGTGTGAAAACATAGACAAAAAAGCCCGTTATGTCCCTGGAGTATAGGGTAGCATCGGTATCTGTCACTTGGACCATGCAAACAATGCACGAAGACAATATCTTTCAATTTAAAACTTGAACTTGCCCATTTCGAAGGGGTGTTGAATAAGTCTAAGTACGAAAGTGTGAAATTCTCTGTTCCTACAGTGCGTAAAAGTTTAATTTGAGTGATGGATAGTGTCATGGTTATTACTGCTAAGTGCTGCTGCTGCACAATGGATTCCGGGAAATGCAAGCAAAATATTCTTATGCTCAAATCATCGAGTGCTACTTCATAGCTGCGATGTTGGCTACACTGCTCTTCACGTCACATGACTCACATGACAGCCACTTAAAATTGTCATAAGGTCACAAAAACTTTTAGTACTTTTACGCTATTTTGTATTACTGTATTACAGTAATTATTAACTGATGAATGTACTGTACATTACCTTATTCAGTACTAAAAATAAACATTGTATGTATTTCAAAAAACTATTTTTAATTATCTATATGAAAATTACTCAATTTCAACATGGAAAAAAAATGTTTGTGCAGTAAAGTGCGTTTTTACATAACCTATAAAAGTATTTTCGAATTATCCAGAAAAATCAGTTATCTGGCACTGGCTTTGTCCCACAATTTCCGGACGTGGTATTTAAATGAAGTGAATTATTTTATCAAAATTAATGTGTTAGAGAACATCGAAATTGAGGAGGGTCTATACAGACTACATCACAGACCACATTTGGAGGCATCAGAATGTGGGTACCTACGTTTCAGTAGCGGTAACAAATGATACTCACACATAGTGGGAATCTTGTTCTGCAGCTATTTGCATTATGTGATAAAAAGTCGAATTCTTCTCAGCTGTCACACTGATGGTGAAATTCTCTGTCACGTTTGTTCCAACCCATAACGTATATGTCACAGTTGCAAGGTCATCTCCTTTAGGATTTTGTCGAGGAGTCGTGCCTTCCACTGCCAAATTTGAATCCGCACTTGCCACAGCAGTAGGAGGAAGTGTTGTTGCTGTAGATGGCTGGAGTTTAGCTACTGGAAGAGCAAAGATTTATCAAATAAGAGTGTTGTTTTGACTTTCCCTGAATTAAACATTTCGGTTATATGTACAGTTTTCTTTCTACATTACATATAATACTTATAATAACCTAAAGAGTTACAAACATAAAATATGCAGACTAATAAAGGAAGAGAAATTAATAAAGTATAGAATAATAAATAAATAGCACTCCGAAGATGGCCAGGTTGATAACCTCAACCTGTCCACAATTTTGTGTTGGCGGAACTATTAATATATGAAAAATACTCTAATTCCTAGATGAAAATTTTCTGACAGTACTAGGGAATGTCTCAGAACAAATGAAGGTTATAATTTTATAGTGAAAATAACGAATAAAATGGTATGTAGATCTTTAAAGTCATTTTTGACATTTCATTTTGTCCTTGGAACAAAAGACAAATCATGTTTCTAGAGATAATTGCCGCTGTCTAACCTATACAACAGAGTATAGTAAAATATAGCATCGTGATGCACTTGGGGAGATACGATAGGTAGCGAAATGCGGTTGCAAATACCAGCTATAACGGCTGGGGGGGGGGGGGGGATCATCGTGCTAACCACACGATACCGCCATTCTGGTTGGATGATCGTCCACCTGTGCTTCGGCATGTGGGCGTGAGGCCAGCAGCCAGCTGGTTGGTCTAGGTCCTTCACGGGCTGTAGTGCCATGGATTATTATTATAGTAATATATAATGATTACACATATTTCTCCTCCAAATTCATTATTATTGGCTGCTGCTGCTGCTTAAATAATTTCAATTTTTTTTTTCCTTCCTTTTCATTGCAATCTGTTTTATACTGTTCCAGTTTATTTCGACAGTAAGTTAACATGGAGCAACCATTTAAATATATTTCTGAAAAAGCTCGTAAAAGATTTTCCCTTCAGAAAAGACTAGCATGAAAGAAATGGGGATGCTCTAGAAATACTTTGAACACTACATACAAAACGTTTGTACAGCCAGTGCCGACCTACTGTGGAGAAATTTTAATTACTTCACCTTTCATAAACGAAATAGAACATGTTCAAAACCAGCTCTCAGGCTCATTACTGGTGAAATCAAAACAACTCTAATAGATTCTATGAGACTCCCCACTAACATTAACAGCATCAAAATGACAATAGAAGAAAAAGCACTGATTCAATATGAAAAACATATCAGATTACCAGGAAACAATTGGCATTCATACAGTACTCTCTGTAGATTGAAAACTCAAAAAAAGTTTCATATCCATTGTTCAAGAATTAAAACAGAAAATCAACATCCCGAATTTAAAAGAAAAAATAACAAGGTGCCGGTGCAGGTGTTACGTGCTGTCTCTTCTCACTTTATAGATCTCTTGGATATGGAACAACAAGTTTTGATGGAGAAATCATTGCAATAAGTGAAAGTCTCAGGAATATTCTATGCCACATCAATAAATTTAAAAATGCTGTTAGATTGTCAGATTCAAAAGCAGCTATTCTATCAATAGTCTCTAGCCACACACCTTCATCTCAAACAGCAAAAATAACTAAAATGCTCTCTCAATTAATATCACTCAGTAAAAGAATTGTATTCCAATGGATACCATCCCATTGTGGAATCCTGGGAAACGAGAATGCGGATGCTTTAGCAAAGAACGGCAGTACTGTTACTAAATCTACATATTACTCTGTGAAAAGATTTATTAAATCTACATACTTAAACTTCAAAAAACAAAATTTGATATCACAATCTCAAGGGAAAAAATGAAACTCTCTGCATCTTAATCCACAGTTAATTTCCGATTTCCCACGAAAATGGTCTGTAGCTGCATTTAGATTGGCAACAGGCCATGACTGTTTGGCCAACACCTGCATAAAATTGGAATATATCTGTCCCCTAATTGCCCATTGTGCAATTCAAATCAAGAAATGGATTCGGAACACCCCAAAATCTGTGCTTCAGTGGCTGACCATGACAATATCTTTGAAAAATATTGGAGTGCAAGAGGTGAAATGACTTTATTGTCAAACGCCTGGCATTACAAAACAACAACAACATAATTATATGAAACAAGTCAAAGTCAGGATAGGAGAAGAAATGTCTGAAGAAAGTGAAATAGGGAGAGGAGTATGACAAGGATGCCCTTTATCACCTATCTGTTCAACATCTACTTGGAGAATTTGGTAAAGAACTGTTTTCAGAACATGGGAGGGGTGATAGTAGGAGAAAGAAGAATAAAGTGCATAAAATTTGCTGATAATATGTTGTTGTTAGTAGAAGAGGAGACAACACTAAGGAATATGCTACTGGAGCTAAATGACAACTGTGAGCAATATGGGATGAAGATAAATGCAAACATGACGAAGACCATGGTTATCAGAAGAAAAATAAAGAAAACTTGCGAAATTGATTTGCTCATTAATCATCAATAAATTTAAATGAAGTTAAAATTTGAAAGCAAAGTCGGCATGGGTTAAAGCCATGCAATTAAGTAAAAATTTTACATGGGAGGAACTGTAATAAAACAAAATTAGGGGGTACACGTTTGATACATAAAAAAAAAAAATCCCATATAAGGGAAACCCTAATGTAGAGCTTCTCGCTTAATGGTTGATGTAAAATGATATTAATTAAGACATTAAAACAGGGACTGAAATTCCTGAACTATTTACTTTTGTTCACAGGATGAACTTAGCAATGCTGTAGGCTACTTTATGTTTGTTATATCAAAGATCAACCTGTGTTGATTATCATAACATTACCAGTGTTAGAGACACAAGTTAGTACCTAGGCCTAGCCTATCTTATATGAATATACAGTAAAACCCCAGTAAGACGCTGTTCAAGGGACCACGTATTAACCGGGACCACGTATTAGGCGGGTATACTAATTTTGACTTATATACAGTATCTATTAGCATTTTTCTTTACTGAAAAACATGAGTCATGAAAGGTAATATAGTATTACTCCATTATGTAATTACTGTACTGTATGTCAAAGACATTTACAATATGTACTGTACTTAATTCTTTCGGAAAAAAAAAGTCATTTATAGTTGTTTGTCATGTGCATGTTCTCCAAGTCCTCATGTTTACCACACTTCAGTTTCCTGCGATTACATCCTCCTGACATCGCAGCTGCAGTGATTGAGTCGCGATTTTTTATTATCATTCTTAATGTCGATGATGGGATTCCTAATGAATCAGAGAGTTGTTTCTGAGTAAGAGTACTGTTCTCATCGTACTTTCGTAAGATTTTCAATTTTTCCGACAAATAAAGCGCTTTTCATTAACACTCATTGTAATCACATTCACCGACACTTCAATACACTAAAGGACAACAATCTGCCCAACAAAAAATTTCCAGAATTTTATTACGGCCGAGTGAGGAATGCTGTTTGAGAGAGAGGGTTAGCAAGAGGGTGGGGTATTGTAATTGTATGTAAACTTTAACCGCGCAGGTAAGTAGTCGAATAAGAGGGCGTAACAAGAGGGTGAGGTATGAAGTATGAAGGTTTAAATGCGCAGGTAAAGGGTCGAATATCAATACTTTTCAGGTTAATGGCACCAGTGAGTTCAATGACCAAGATGTTTCATTGCTGTTGAAGTACATTGCTGAAAATTACATCGAAAATATTCCACAAAAACAACGTATTATGTGGGACTTGAGCACAACAAATGGGGTATTTTATAAAGGTGTTATATATGAAATGTGCAGGGACCGGACAAAAAAACGTATTACACGGGACAGCGTAATAAGCGGACGCGTCTTATCGAGGTTTTACTGTAATTTTATTGAATTCATACCGGTACCCATTTGTGGTTGATCTATTTGATTCTATATTTCTTGAATCCTTTCATTTTCTTGTGCTTGTAAACACTTGACTGTTTATTAAATGTTACACTTACCACTAGCGGTGAAAGTTCCTGCAGAATTACCACTACCACAATTGAGGTCTCTAACAGAGCTGAGTCGTCGTGGTCCCAAGCCGAGCACAACTTCAGTGGTTGTAAAGACGTCTCCAAACGAACCATCAGGAACCTGACGTGATACCAGGTAGTTTATAGCACTGCTGCGGTTCCAGTGCACTGGGCCAATGTTGCCACCATTGCCAGCAAGTTCACTATCTACAGCCTCTAAAGCCTATAATGTAAAAATAGTTTTTCTGTCAGCTACACAGAGGAATGTGACAATTTGATGTTGTTACTATACAGTATTATGAAATTGTTGGGGATAGTCAAGAACTAATGACAGGGTAGGAAACTCTTCCATGTATTGAGTGATATATGCAACGAACAAAACCTACAGGTAGACCCTATTCCTGAAATGTCGGAAAAATCGAAAATCAATATAGATAGGCCTATTTCTATTGAAAGACAGAAAATTTTTTGTAAGACCTTATCACATATTGTTCATTTGTGTGTGTTTTAATGTACCTATTTTTATATTTCTTTTAGTATATTTATATATTATTTTTATTTATGTATTTGTTTTGATTTGTCCTATATAATTGTGTATGATTTACTGGATGAATGAACTCCGAAAGCCTAAAATCTCATATGATGAAATCTTATTACTAGAGCCCGAATGTATATGCATTTATGTTACTTAAAGTAAGCAGGCATAAAGGACAATTAAAAAATAAACAGGCACAATTGGCAGGCAAAGAGGCAATTAACTCTCGACATTTACCTGGGGTCTTTTCTGACCCCACACAATCTTTTATTGTTAATATCTACATTCATATACTCCATTTGAATTTGTTTTACCATGCAATGAATTTCTTTTACTTTTTCCATTTTAGGGGATGTAGTTGAGCTGATAGACTGGATTGCAGCTTTGGAGTCAGACAGGATGACTATGCTTTTGCACTGGTTTAGCCAAACAAATACATTTTGAAGTGGTGTATAAATGGCTTCAACTTCACCATCAAAATTTGTTGTGTACTTGCCAACATTTTCATAAAGGGTCTCCTTTTGTTGTGGGTTTCTATTCTGCAATTTTATTGTGGTAGAAAGCATTATCCATAATAATAATAATCGAAGGATCTAAATTTCTCAACCCAACAATAAGCTACCTCTCCACCCACTTTTGGAATGTATTCATGGCACCATAGTAATCTTAGCCAGTCTTCAAATTGGATGCAAAAAGTTAAATCTGCATCTATAAAAGATACAAGATATTTAGATTCTAGATAGAACATATAATAAAAGTTACTACACCATATATAGTTTAATAGTATTGTAGTTACACTACCAGGTTCCATCTTGTACAATGACCAGTCTTCCTCCCACAGCAGGTTGACGCATAACTCCTTGAACCTTACCACCAACAATACTGGTTTGCTCCATGAATGTGTTGCAGAGTCTATGAAATATAGCCTACATGGAATTAATAATGTTACAACATTTATTCCCTTTACTATCTTAAAATCTTGTAATAAAGCCTGCCATTCATAAAAATCCACGTTTCATCCAGAAAAACAACAGACTTTGGACCCTCACTTTTCATATTTCTCACATATTCTCTTAATATTTTTACTTTCTCTTACTCTTATTCTCAATTTAAACCACATTTCCTTCAAAATTGTCCTTAATGACGAACGTGATCCTTCAAATGAAGTATGTATCATAGTTTCCTGTTACATAGCCCAGTACCAGCATGGCTGTTATTATTTTTCCTGAACAGGAATGAAAATAGTACCGGTAGTGATAAATAAGAAGTAATTATAAGAGTAAAGTCTACAGCCTTTTAACTTATTAAAATTTAAAAAAAAATGTTACTGCCATAATTTTCTTCATCTCGATTCAGTCTATCATATACAAATCTTGCAATGACTTCATTGGAAAAATTATCTGATGCACATAAGCCCACCATTCGTCCCTATCCTGAACAATATTAATCCAGTCCCTAACATCATATTCCACTTCCCTCAAAATATTATCCTCCCATCTACGTCTCGGCCTCTCCAAAGGTCTTCAAACTAACTCTATATGCATTTACGGACTCACTCATTCGTGCTACATACCCTGCCCACATCAAACGTCTGGATTTAATAATGTTAAGTGAAGAAGACAATGCTTGCAGTTGTGCATTGTGTAACTTTCTCCATTTTCCTGTAACTTCATCCCTCTTAGTTCCAAATATTTTCCTAAGAACCTTAGGGCCCTATTCATAGACATTCTTAGAGCGGGTTAAAAAGCTACTTCCGGTGGATGATCAGCGAACTAACGTTTTTCGTATTCATAAACTAGTGTTAGCGATAATACGTGTACTAAGAGGGGTTTGGCTGGCTAAATTTTAGCCCCCGCCGGTAGGGTAGTTTAGAGGCCGACTAGCTTAGCAAGATGGCTGTTATGATGCAGTGAATGTGGGTTATGTACGTCGAATTCGTGATGTGATATGTAGGAGGAAGACGTACCTACCGAGATTGGACATATTTAGAAAATATGAAGTACACAACATTAGTCAGGCCTCTGTAAGATGTATAATAACGAATGTGTCAGTAGCAATCACTGGACTTGCGCCTCGTTACGTACGTTTTCCTAGGGAAGAAAAACGAATAACACTGCGAGAAAGTTTGACGACATCGCAAGATTCTCTTCAGGTAATTATATTTCATGATTTGAATATTGTATGTGAATGCTTTCTTAGAGAAATTTGTACTGTACCGGTACCATATTGGTACAGTAGGCCTATTGTGATATTTCATCATTTTTAGGTTATTGGCGCCATAGATGGCACGCACATACCCATAACAAATGTAGGAGGAGAACTGTCACAAATATATATCAACCGAAAAGGATGGTATTCTCTATTAAACGTTCAGGTACGTACTGTAAATGAAATTACAACCCGTAAGAGGTTATGTAGACCTAGGCTGAAATTTTGGTGAAACTAGCGCTGAGGTAGTTCCGATGATTTCGATAGTGAAAATCGTTGAATTTGTGAGATATTTTTTATAGAGATGCAGTTGGTCATATATGCAAGCCATTATAAAAGCCAAAAATAATCTAACCTAATCTATCACAGATTCGTATATGCAAGGTGTATAAGCAGAGTACGAAGAGAACCACCTCAGTGCTAGTTTAGCTTTTAATAACTTTATTTACATTTTAGATAGTAATGCATTATATTACATTATTTCAGTTAAATGGTACAAGAAAAAGGATCTGTAATTTGTAATTCTCCAGAAAAGCTACACTGAAGAAGACACAATAAAAAATCGCCTCAATGTTGTTGCCCCCCCCCCCTCCTTCTAACTAATTACTAATATAACATGCGAGAAGTCGAGGGAGAATTATTAGAGAAATGGTGTTATATTGGTAATAAATTGGAGTGTGGGAGCTACAACAGTGCATTACAGTATGTAAGTAACAGTACCCAAGTAACTATTAAACAATTTTTATGTTGAAAGTATTTGTGGCTGCTGACTAAACCACATGTTTATTTGGCCTACTGTATATATGTCACGTAAGTCAGTGAAGCAAATATCTATTGTTCCTCCTTCAATGTAGCTTTTCTGGAGAATTACTAGAAGGTCAGCTGTTAGCAGCTCTAAATATCAGAATGAAAAAAACTCAAAGAATAAAAACTGTTGCTTAGTTAAAAAAAACTTGAAATTTTTTACCAAATTGCACAAAAAAAGGGATACATTTCACTTATATGAGTGACAAATCGCATTCGTAGCTTTCATTTGTGTATCCACATGACAGTTTTTTTAACAGTTTTAATTTTTTATAGAAATGTCCTTTATGAAATTGCTAGTTAACACATATATTACCTTATTCATTTAAGGTTATAAGTGATGCAAGTTTCCAAATTCTGGATATAGTGGCACGTTGAAGAGGAAGTGCCCATGACTCTCGCATTTTCAATGAGATTAGAATTAAGAAGCGATTTGAACAGAATGAATTTGGACGCTTCATTTTGTTGGGGGATAGTGGTTATGGTGTACACAAATATTTGTTAATGCTTGTAAAGTGAATTACTCTACTTGCAATGTATTGTGTACTTTTGTATAAGCTTAACTGATGAATTCTATATTTGTTTGATAAAATGTCTAAACTTGTAAATTGAATTAATCTGCTTGCTATATACCTAAATTATTGTGTAGTTCAACTAATTGTTTATGCCTTTAAATTGAATTAATCTCCTTGCTAGGTATTGTCTTAATTCAATTGCCTATGCATGAAAATTTAATTGATCTGCTTGCTATCTTTTTATACCATTTTAATTGTTTTTATACCTATTTGCAGCTGCTCTCGGGCTTGGATTAGATTCCTGCTTGGACTGATTACCTGGATGGATTTTTCAGAGGTTTTCCCCAACATTAAGGCAAATGCTAGGTAATATGTGGCGAATCCTCGGCCTCACCTCATCTTGCCAAGAATTTGTGTAACTCTTGACTTGTTCCATATCTTAAAGCTTCTATGGAACACAATAAATTAAATAAAAAAAATGAAATACTGTGTTATTATTCTAAATGATCATGGACAGAATCAAATGAAAAGTAAGGGAGAATGTTAAACTTTTGTATACCACGTAATGTAACTGTGTACACCAATCACACTATTACTTTCTTATATTATATGTTTTTTTTTTTTTATTGTTTAAGTTTGAAAGATTATCATTTTGTTGGAAATTATTTCATTCTAACATCTAAGAAAATATAAGATACTCTAAATTATGTGAACTGACTGCACAAATCACTGGTGTGCACTTTGTATTTTATGTCAATTTTATTTCTTATGAATCACTTATACATTCGTTTCTTGGGTTGCTATACCTGCAATATACACCTCAATTTTTAATATTCTAATTATTATTATTATTATTATTATTATTATTATTATTGCAGCAGTCCGGTACCTGTTTGTATCACTGAGCGAGTATCCCCGGCTTAGTTTGTGCAGTTCATTTCTGAAATGTTAAAAAAATGGACTCCAGAGAATTACAATTTACAAAGATAGTTCTCTTCAGCCTTAGCCATCTGCACAAGTTGGGAGATGCAAGATATGTCCGAGAAATAGGGATGGGAAGTGTAGTACAGAATGCCATGTGAGTGCAATGACCATTCAGACACTACACAGTAAAGGTGTGCATAAATTGTAAAGAAATTATTTAGAAAGAAAAAAGAGAACTGTTAATGATAATTTCTTTATAATATAAACGTTTCCTCGATAAAAGAGCAATAGTACCAATTTTTCATAGGGCATTTTGTAAACCTGTACTCATTTGCAAGCATATTCTGGAGTATACATGTAACCAGATTGGTGTAGGCCTACATTTAGAGGTTGGTATACAGAAGGTTAATATACATACTGTACTGTGTGACAAATTACTTTCTATGCTTCCTTATTTATAGAAGTCACTGAAAATCATTATAGTCCATATATTAACATCTTCGTCAATTCGAAGTAAAACAAAAAGTTGAAGTATGTGTAACGTGGAATGTTGCTAATGAACTTATATTTGAATCAGTAATTTCTGAAAGGGCTTTATTTCAAAATCTCATCTCCATAAAAATCGCCTTACTGCAGGATTAGGGCCCTCTGAGAAGTGCTGTGAATATTGTGAAGCCTGCATAGATCTGAATAAAATACATGGAATAATCCCCATTATCAGAAAGGCGTATTCAAGTGAGAATATGATAGCGTTCTAAATTGATTTTAGCAAAAAGATCGGATAAAGTCCTTTTAGAAATGACTGATTTAATTACAGAGTTACTGTCTAATAAAAAAAAAAAACTCTCACATAAATTACTCCAAGTATAAATAGTGCATCCAGTGCTAATGCTCACACGTCACTGAAACAGATGGCAGAATGCGATTATTTTTTAATAGGATTTTATGATAATATACCTTTCCATGACGTAGAACAAGTTCAATATAAAAATATTTCATTTTAGGTACTGGCACCATAGATAGCACATTCTTAAGTCTTGGAGAACTTTCACAAATAAATATCAAAGAAAGGTTAATATTTGAGGAGAAAAATTCGCTCCGACACCGGGGATCGAACCCGGGTCCTTGATTCTACATACCAAGCGCTCTGACTACTGAGCTACGCTGAATTCAATCCACAGCACCAGATGGAAACCTCCTCCTTCAATGTTTCCCTTTGTGGCCTGACTCCAAGTTAGGCATATATGTTGACGTATATGTCCAATGTCAACTGCCATTATACTAGGAGCGCACTCAGTTGAGTGACTTGTTGGCCGGGAATCCGCAGTTTAGTGCACAGTAAGCTGTACAGAAATATGAACTGCAGCTATGAGAATATTATAGACTTATTAATTGTCACTATTACAGATATTATTCTGTAGGACAAATTAATAAGTTTATAATATCAAAGAAAGGTGTAGTATAATGGAAACTCAGGGGTTCTGTAAATTAAATTAAAACTCGTATGTAGGTTTAAACTTCGCTTCATACAATAATTTTATTCATATTTTGCATATTCACTTATTTCTAAGTTACAAACTATTGTACATTCTAAGGACAAAGGGAGAAAAGCCAAACAAAGCATATCAACATAATACAAGAATAAGCAAACGCCATTACAAAAAAAAAAAAAAATCGCTTAGCATAGAGTGAGAGTATTAAGAAAATAAATATAGACCTTAATTTTTCTCCTCATTCCTAAGTTCCATATTCATTTCAGGTTGTAAGTGATGCAAATTAGTAACTTCTGAATGAGTTTCATGCAAAAATACAGACAAGTCACCAGTAAAATGATTACAAGAAATGAGTGAAGCATTGCAGATTTAGCCCTGCATTGGAAAGAATCCCGCGACCAGATATTTACTCTAACATACAGGCTACATTTATTCAATTTACCTGAAGGGGTTAGGTACAGCTTACAGCAGTAAAATTTTGCAAATATTCAACATTTTTTCCACCATTACTGTATCTTGTACAATTATGAAAATTAGTACGTGTAAAACACTGTCCTTCTACTATATGAAAAAAATATTTATGTATATATATATTTTTTTTTTCTAAATTCAAAATGTTGACAGTTCACTGTGCAGTGATGAAGCATTTCTCTCATAACTAAAAAACTATCCAACATTTTGTGATGAAATTTGTTGTGTATGTATGCATGTCATACCTACAATATGATGCAAAATCACATCTCTACCTTTGATAGACTGTCTGATAAAAAATAAATTCATTTAAAGAAGTGGTGAATATAAGTATTTTTTTCTAACACAAAATAAAATATTATTTATTAAGGAATGTAGTTGAAAGAGCATGATATTGTAAACATGAGTTTCAGCAATGTAATAAAAGAGAGAACATTACACTAAAGTACTACATTTCCAGTTTTTGTCCATTGTGCAACTCAAACCAAGAAATGGATTCGGAACACCTCAAATCTGTGCCTCAGTAGCTGACCATGATAATATCTTTGAAAAATATTGGAGTGCAAGAGGTCAAATGACTTTATTGTCAAATGCCTGGCATTAGAAAACAACATTTCCAGCTTTTCATTAGGCCCTCCCCCTATTCTTTTCTTTCTAATTGTGTTTTCTTAACATTTCCATTTCTAATAATAATTTTGCTTTTTTCAATTCATGGATCAATTCATTAGAGACTTCCAAGCCTAAATTAAAGACTCTGAATTAAATTTCTCTACTAATAACACCTTAATTGCATAGTTATAGACATAAGTGTAACTAAATTGCTTTAGGTAGGTACTTAAACCTCCATCAGGGAATATGTTCTAACTCAGGAACTACAGGTTCGATGAATGATGAATCCAGCAAAAACAAAAATAAATAAATAAGTACCGGTAATCTGTCTTATAAATCAGCAAAACTTTTAACCGACATTAAAATAAGAAAAAGGAACACATACATATGTATAGAATTCACTAAACAACAATGTGAAAATAAAAAGTTGAAAACACTACTAGAGCCCAATATACAGTAATACTAATAGTCCTCAATCTGATGCAGTTGCCCATTCAGCTTAGAAACTGGCCACAACTGTCCAGCAGCATATCTCCATCAAATAAACTTGTTACACTCATAACACTGTGTAGCATGCAACAACGCAAATATAATAATGAACAAGGAATACTTACTACTCTACACCAAACTCCAGAAAATGATTGGGACAGAAGAATTTCAAGTTCCTATAAACTGCTGGGAAGCTCGCAAGGAAATGAAGTAGACAAGAACTCAAGAAAATTTCACTACTAGTGCTACTATTACCATCACCACCACCATTAGGCCTACCACTACTACTAAGTTACATCTCTAGTTCTTTGATTTGTCCCAGATAATTTTTAACTTTGCCTTTAATAATATTTTATTTCTAATAACAATTTTGTTTTCTGCAATTCATAGAACTTCTCATCACGTTTAATTTTTGGGCTTCATGCTTAGGAGGAACACTTCTTCATACTCTGTCATTCTCGATGATCTTGCAGCAGAGTCCTATGGAAAGACAAAAAAAATGTTAATCATTTGCATACTACTGTACACAAAAGACACTACTTCTTATCAAAACTGTGAATTTTTTTAATTGTCTAAGTTTGAAAATTTATCAATTGTTTGAAATTATCCATTTGATCCAAACATGCAAGAAAATTTAATTTTCTGCAAAATGTACTATGATCAAATGCATCCCACTTCATATTGCAGATCATAAATTTTAATTGTTATGAAGCACTTATACATTAATTTGTTGGTTGGGTTGGAATAACTGTCATACAATGTATCACTCAATTTCTAGTATTCAAATTAATGTTCCCTTGTTTAACCGTTTCATATTAGTGATACATTGTAATATTATTGTTGCATTTAATATTTATGTCTTAATACTAACTAAACTGTCCTTCATTAAAGAAAAATAGCCATAATTTTTCATCATGTACACAGTTGTAAAGTCCCATTCTGACCCAATGGACTGCCTTGAAATAATATACAGTACACTGTATGATTATTATAAACCACAAAAAAAGTAAATTAAAATCATCAGTACCAGTTGCAGAAGACACAGCTCTGCTGGATACATTAAGAAGATTGATTGATTGATAATATTGTAATCATAAATAGGCCTAGCAATATTCTTAGGTATGAATGAGATCTTAAACTTACCTGTTGTTGATTACTGTAGAGACTGTTAACGCCCATTCACCTGGGATTGTGGAGACAGGATTTATTGCAGACATACGTGGGATTGATGATGATGATGGTGCAATAATGACATCCTGAAATAAGCATGTAAGTTATTAATATTAAATGAAAACGTAAACATAATACTTATTGTATTATATAGATCTTACATCAGCATTACAGCTATGAGATGTGGAACAAGTAAATTAAGCAAATAGCCAAAATATGTTCATTAATACATAGTAAGTATTTAAAACATAATTAAACTATGCATCATTTTGCAAAAATGAATATAAAGCAATTTTGTTAATTCTTTTCTAAATTTTTTCTCTTGACCCATCAAAGCTTTAAGATAATACATAAACAGTGAACGTTTTACAACAGCTGAGAATAATAGAGGTTAAATGGAAATCTAATTTGTCTTGTATTATATACACAGTGTGTTTAATAAATCATAATATTATATTATGGATGTTTTGATTTCTGACATGAAACATCATGTAGGCTACTCAAAGAAAGCCTAAGGTGGAAAATATTTCTTGCACTCCTGTCATTATTCTTAGGGCTTTCTATTGTAACACAATAAGAGGTAATCTATGTTTACATCACCACAACTACAGATTACATAGGCGTATGAGGTTTTGTCTTTTCAGTGCTGTAATAAATATGAGTTTGATATATATTTTATAAATCACTTACTAGCGTTCTATAAACACACAAGATAATGAAATTTTATAGCTGACCATCAATATGGATTCTACAAATTTCTTATGCTTATGTAGGTAATTCTAACCTCAAATAATGCTATTTCTTTTGACAAAGTAGAGAAAAGGATATCTCAGAAATCTCTAGGCGTTCCTACTGCCCTTTAAAATAAGGTCTCAGTTTTGATAATTCTTGTACACAAGATATTAGGCCTACGTTAAGGTATGATTGATAATTGTGTGGGTTGACATCAGATGTTTGTGGCCCAATCCCCTATGGGTATTTACAAAGCCATATTATCCAAACTGCATTTATGGTAGTTGAGTATAGGCGTAGCTTGCATTTTCACGATTACATTTTACTAGCATTATCAGCTATATTCCTACAAGATATATTATTTACGTTATATTAATTAGGCTACCAAGTACCTATTCAGAGTAGCCTTAGATGACATAATCATACCAAAGCCACATTAAACATTTACCATGAAGTAATAGGCCTATCTTACTTACAAAAACATGTCCTAAGAACCAAAAACACATACCTCATATGTTAACATTCCATATCGTTTAGTAGGCCTACGTCATCAATTTCGGGAGCAGGACATCCTCCATCAGTTGTTTTTAGTTATTTCTTCAACTAAAAGTAAATAAATATATACTGAATTAGAATACTTCACTCTTTGAAGTCCAATATTTCATAATAGTTACGTCAAGGCCTAACCTAAAAATATTACGTATAATATTATAACATTTCTACTTACATTTTCGACATTTCTTCTTGTGTAGTCGAATTCCCGCACGCTGCCATGTATATTTCTTGCTTTTTTTTTACCACAGAAGAAAAAACAAATAGTTTATTGTAGTTTAATAATGCCAATAACCTCACAAATAAACAGAAACGATTCGGAATCGCTTGCGTCTGAGCATGACAATTGCCAGTCTGCACATGCGCAGTAGCATTTTCAGCATCGTGTAACAGTTTCCAAAGCTAGTACGCCGACTAATGTAGCCACTGATTAATCGGCGTCTCTGAATCCTGTAAAAGTAACCTGGCTATAACCGGGGCTAGTTTAGAACGCTCGTAGCATGGGCTAGCGCGATGTCTATGAATAGGGCCCTTACACTCTAACACCCTTAACCTCTGTTCCCCTCTCAAAGTGAGAGTCCAATTTAATGCTTCTTATACATACATGCCTGTGGCGTAACAATATCTGGAACAAGTAAACATATAATATGCTCCTTTTTAATTATTCCTATAGCCTTAAAGATTATGATAATACACTGAAGTACTTGGGACAATAATAAAAATATTCGTCTGCGTTAATGAATACGTTTTTTTTTTTTTTTTACTTAATTTCTAACAAGAATATTTTTGTACATACGAAAGGTTATCAGTGATGGGACTCTTTACTTTATTTGGGACTTGTATTTCTAAGTAAGCTTAAAATTTTTCAAAATTCAGTTGCATGTAAACTCAACCATATGCATTAGTTTATAATAAAGTTGCATTAGATTAGGTTACAGAAAAGTCTTCGTATGTTAAATTATGTGTAAATATTTTTTAACACACTATCATGGATGCATCCTTATGGAATAAGATCTCTACTGATCCTGTCAAATATTATCTATAAAAACAGGTAGGCCTACTTACAAGAGATTTGCAATTCTTACCATTAGAACCGCTTTGGTTTGACAGATATCTTCCTATTCTGCTTCAGCCTTCAATTGTCTGTACATATTAACCACTGCTTATTGTAAGCTGCTCTGTAACCAAAGCCTTTTCTTTCTTGATGTAGGCCTATAAGTTCTTGAGACTCTTTCCTTCTGGACATGTTATAACCTTAAAATAAAATGGTTATTGCATTTTAAAATATGAACTACACATTAACCTAACTTCAACCTTGATTTTATTCACTTTCATTATGCTAACTATTTGTAAGGTTATGTAAAATTATATTACGTAATTCTCCAAAATAACTACACCATAAGAGACACTATTTTCTTTTGTTCCGTTGACTTCTGTGAGATGATACTGGTAACACATGGTTTTAGTTTGGAGCTATAAATACTTTCAACATAAAAGTCATTTGATACCTGTATATTCCTATGGACAGTTGGAAGTTTTTATTACAGCAAACTAATAAACCACGTGTTTACCACTATATACATCTCTCATAAGCCAGTGAAACATGCCTTCTTTGATGTAGCTTCTCTGGAGAATACCTTATATTATGATAAAAATGTAATTGTTATATGATATAATTTATTTTTATATGAATAGTGTTTTAAAGTTAAAATAATGCTCTTACCTCAGCAGAATCATCTGTAGGCCTAATTATAAATTTCACTATTGTAGAATATAAGTATGCCTATATAATATAATATCTTAATGATGCATATTAAATAACAGTAAATCTTAATACAACACAACATTCTAATATGTTAATTTATTGTAATATTGCAATGTAATGCTCCAAAATTTCTACTTACCTAGAAACATACAATACCGGCAGTTCTGATAATAACAATAACTGCACCACAGAGTAGTATTATGTGATGTGATGGAAATAGTAACTTCACGTACAACTCGCAATTCCCGGAATATATTATATATATTATAATCGCGATATAAAATACACGCACAATATTACGTTTGAAAAATAAATCTAGTGAATTTTAAATCGAGTAGCAGATAGGCCTGAATAATAATTCCAAGTGCACCAACATAAGAACTACAAAATGACTATCATGATATCTAGAACATGTGGGTGTTGAAGTAAGTGTTGCCAGTAGTGAAGTGAACCTGGGGGCTGCAAAAACACTAGATTTCAGCTAGTGATCACGTAATGGGGGAAAAATTTTGAAGTTGCATCTTAGTACCTCAAGATATGCTGTGTCGTCAATTGTCGGACCATCGGATCTGTGCCCCTTCAGCGCTGTCATCGTTCTTGAAAAAGTTAACGCCTGTACTCACTCCAATCCACCCGCTTTCCTCCCACCACATCAAACAGCAGACCACGAACCTTGCCGAATAGGGATGTTGCCAAACTTCCGTCAAACATTGTCATAAATAACTGGTCCTCCATGCTACAATATCATTTCTTTCAATCAAAATACATCTTGTATTTCTACATTTTTTAAACCTAAACTGCATGTCTCGAATCACTTTCCATAGCGTTTCTCTCCAACCTTGAAAATTATTGCTTCTCTCGTAACCTTCAGTAATTTCAGTAATTTCTTCAATGTCGGAATTTATTTCTGCAAGGTATTAAATTCTTGTATCTTTTTTCTTAAAATATACATTGGTTCATATGATCTACAAGAATTAAAGGTTCTCTAGGTCTGTTCTTCCCTGGTGATTCTAACTTTTCATCTCCTCCACAGACTCTCCCTCTCCTGATTTTCTTTATTAAGCGCTATGACTTGCCTATATAAATTACATAACATATTATATTAGTATTAGGTAAGTCAGTAATTTTAATACATAATCAAATTAAATAAAGTAAGTCTCACAAGTGATCGCAGCTGTTTTTATCGTTGCCTTATTTATAGGAAAGAGATGAACTGTTTGTTTCTCTTCATCGCAAAATGCTATTACTTGCTTAATAATAATTTTTTCACCACTGTGTCACAGCCTAAGACTGTAACTCCGTGCTGCAGTATTCATGTTGAGTTGACAACACTGACTGCAAATGCAAATAAACTGTCCCGCAAGGAGGCTCAAAATTGTGAATAGTGGGGGAGAGAAAGGGAGAGAGATACAAATGCAGGGAGAGAAATGAATTACCGAGGCTGAGAAGGAATTAGGGTTCAGTTCGCATATCTCACAGGGGCACAGATCCGATGGTCCGACAATATAAACCTAACCTAACGTAATCTTTCATGTAATCTTATACACCTAATCTAATCTAATCTAACCTAATCTAACCTAACGTCTGAGAATAATACACACTTAACCTAATCTAACCTAACGTCTGAGAATAGTACACACCTAACCTAACCTAAAGTCTGAGAATAGTACTCACCATTGCTTACGAGATTATACAAGCTGGCGCATAGCGCTTGAAAGAAAGAGTCTGAAGTGGTTCCCTCGTAATGCCAATTCCGCCGCTCGGAGCGCTGTTCTGCCCTAAATATTCATAGCAGAACACTTAAATGACATTGACATTTGGGACATTTAAAGGACTCACCATTGCTTATTAAATGCTTCGTACAATATTTTATGGACAATAGACGTAATTTCCAAACTTCTACTCCTCAATTATATTACAATAAAAGGCTGTCATTCTTGATATTAAAACATATTACATATAAACTGAGGGACTGTCTGCTCTATACTTCAGTTCATACACCAAACATTTCCGGAAATAAATTAACTTGACATCTAACACATACGCACTATAGCCTACCTTTTTCACCTACTATTATTAATATTGTTATTAAATAAGATATTGCAACTAATTAAGGTACTGCATTATCTTTAATTTCCTTGAATTCATAATTAAGCATTTGCAAGAAGGCCCAACTTTTCCCTCTCTTTTTAATAAAATTACGAGCGTCACAACACTGCCATCGTGATCTAATACAGGCCGTAAGGCAGACCACGTGACTCGCTTAACAGCTGATCGCGAAAGGCGGTCTTTCAACCATATGAATTAGTTGCAGTGCATGAAGAATAACATATATTTCTCTGAAATGCAGTGTAATCGCGTCAGTAAAATTTTAAACAGTGATTGTGAGACACTTGAGACACAATTTACTTGCAATTTAAGGTATAATATTATTTTTGGTGTGAAAATTACGTTGTTGCAGGCAAAGTTCGTATGTGTAATACCTGCCTTTATTTAGATTAAATATTGCGCCCTTATGTGGTTAAGTGAAATTTTGGTCTTATAAACAGTAGGCTAAATATGTGTAATAATATATACGTGAAAGTGAAACATTGACTGGCATGTAAAGTAAGTTGTGATTAGGCCTAAGTGCAGCGTTACCGATGTTACTCTTGTCTAATCCATTATTGTTAGTTTACCGTATTTGTCTTATTAAATTTAAATTATTGCGCCCTTTTTATTTGTGAATAACCTACATTATACGAGTAAATAATACGACGTTTGATAATATACACAATTTGAACTAAAAACGAGATACATATAGTATATTACGAAAAATTATACCCTATAGTTTTCATTACTGTTACAGTATCTAGAATTGTAATTAGTTGAAATAAAGCACTCATGCTTCATTACGAAATTCTTGCACATTCATTTATGCACGTTTCAACAATTTTTAGTTGCATCGCACGCATATTTTAATGTGTTGAAGTTATAGGTTATGTTTATTCTATCAGTACTTTCCTTATTTCCATATTCGCAATTATGCATTATAATTAAGCATAACGCTACGTATAACTTACAAATGCAATTTGTCTACACTTCAATTGTATTTATTCGTTTCTGACGGTACTCCAGTCTGAAGTCTGATTAGTTTAATATGTTACTAGGGCTAAACTAGCGCTGAGGTAGTTCCCTTCGTATTCATACATCTTGCATATACAAATTAGTTCGGTTCGTTCAGGATTTTAATATGCCTTGCTTATAGGATCAAATGCATCTCCACAAAAAATAAATTCAACTGTTTTCAGTTCAGAAATTACCGGAACTATACCTCAGCGCTACTAAGTAATATAACGTATGTACATTTCATATGAGGGACTGTGGTGAATTTTCTACCTATAAGTAAGGACGGTAACCGTGTTCTGAAGTTTATCCTAAAAATATATTCTTCTTTATTAAATCTCAAAACCACTTTCGTTCTCAACTTAAGCCTAAAATGTTGACGCAGATAGGTTATGTTAACATGGTAAATTCTCTTCACATAAAAATAATATAGTTTTATTTATTATTCCTGCCACATTATGCAACACATAAATGGAACTTATGCACATATTACATTGAATAAAAATTTAATTGTATTATTTACTTGTTCCCTACTTTACTGGGTTGTAATGAATTGTATTTATCTAACCTACCAGATTAACACACAACTGTACATACACTAATTTCATAGGAGGGACTGTGGTAAATTTTGTACCTACAAGTAAGGAAGGTAGACGTGCCAAATTAAAATCACAATATAAATAATTCTTCTTTATTAAATCTCAAAATAGCTTCCATTCCAAACTTAAAATGTTGATGCAACCAGGTTATGTTACCATGTAAAACTCCGTTCACATTAAAATAACACAGTTTTGTAATTATTTCTGCAACATATTATGCAATAAGAAGTGTGAAGGGGTCTTATACACACATTACACTAAATAAAATTGAGCGCCGACACGCTATAAAGTAATATATTTCACTCAGCTCCGTATACTCAAATAGAAAAGTCCGACTCATCGAGTGACGTCACACAACCTGCATTACGGCCTGGTCTAGATCACGATGGCAGTGGTCACAATAACTGAGAAGTATAATTATTGCGCGATTTTTTCTTGCAGTGGTGAAAACATAGCAGCCATTATTAGTTACCAGTTTGGAGAAAATTTTAAAACACGGACTGCACCTACCAAATTATGTCTTAAAATACTAAAAAGAGCAGATTTGTCTGAGTTTGTCGAATGCGCATCATTATATTCACTTTTCAGTGCCAATAATTTATTTTGTGTGCAAAAGGTTGGAATTTTGAAGTAAGAGGGAAAGGGTGCAATCCGTGTTCTGGAGTTTATCCCTTTTGTCGGTATTTTCTAAAAAAGAAAGGGAAAACAGTAACAACATTATCTTCAATGTTTACATCACGTCGTTGACATTTTCATTAGGCCTATATCAGTAATGCTTGGTAAGTGAATACCCAATTCGCTACTTTTAACATAGCATTGCTTGTTATATGAGAGAACTTTGACATTTACCTTAACCTATAAAGATACTACCTGTTGGTACTGAGTTCTTCACATAGCAAAACACAGACAATTTTCGAATATAACTTAGCTGAACAAACTTCAAATAACACTGTAATATGCTTGGCATATTTATAATATTCGTACTCAATCAGTAATGCACAATTAATCGAACTATTTTCACGATACACGATGCTTTGTAATGGTACTATCGTTGCTTACGAGATTATACAAGCTGGCGCATAGCACGATCGAGAGTAGGTCTCTGTGAGTCATGACAATTTCTGCCGCTAGGTTCGCCTCCCTGCCCTATGAAATGATGAATAGTACCATTACAAAGCATTGTGCATCGTGAAAATAGTTCGATTAATTGTGCATTACTCATTGAGTACGAATATTACAAATATGCCAAGCATATTACAGTGTTATTTGAAGTTTGTTCAGCTAAGTTATATTCGAAAATTGTCTGTGTTTTGCTATGTGAAGAACTCTGTACCAACAGGTCGTATCTTTATAGGTTAAGGTAAATGTCAAAGTTCTCTCATATAACAAGCAATGCTATGTTAAAAGTGGCGAATTGCATTTTCCGACTCTCGAATGATGTGACCCGAAATGTAAAATAATTTCATGCATTGTTTCACTTACCAAGCATTACTGATATAGGCCTAATGAAAATGTGAACGACGTGATGTAAACATTGAAGATAATGTTGTTACTGTTTTCCCTTTCTCTTTTAGAAAATACCGACAAAAGTAATGAATTATCTTCCCCTTCATGCTGTACTTATTAGGTAATTAATGTGTATTTGTCTGTATTTTAGACCTGTGTATTGTTACGTAATTATCAGTGAATTAGGTTAGAGAACTTAACAAGGTTAGTATGAGATTAGGTAATGCACCTCAAACTGGTAACTAATAATGGCTGGGTGGTTATCGTGTGAATCAAATTATATCTAGAATATCTAGTTTTATTATATACGGATACGTAAAGTTTTTTTTTATAGCATGTGTTTGTAATTTTGTGAGGTTATGTCTAGCCTAATTTCTTTTTATTCTTGTATCATTACCAATACATTAATTTATTTTATATTCATTTCAGGTGTTACGGAGGTGTTACATCTATGGTGGCAACTCTACTTATGTTAGGATATGAAGTAACAGTATATATTCAACTTCATCATTTGCTAAAATTAAAGAAAACTGTATGTCTTCGACTCATTCCATAGTCATTTCTTCTTATGTATGTGAACCACGTTCATTCTAAAAGTGCTACATTAAATGAACACTATAGACAACGTGATGGAACAATTTACAAGTTACTGTTAAAGTGCTCAACATTTTCAAGTGGTGCTATACCTATTGTTTCAAAATGTACATACATATTTTTACATTTCTATAAGAGGTGTCATAAATTATTTCAGCATATTTGTAAATTCTTCAAAATTAATTCTTCTAATTAATACCATAAAGTAATGAAATAATATAGCCTAGGCCTATATGTGATTTTATACTACCGGTATTGATGTTGATCTTGGTAAATTAATCCAATTTCACAGTGTTGTCTTTTGTATTGTGGTTCATAACAATTATAACAGTATGTACGTGGAAATGTTTTTAAATTAATAAATTCTAGCTCATGATTTTAAATGGTCGTTTCAATGGGAGGTTATATTGGAAAGATGATCACAAATGGATAATTTACTGCAAGATAGAAGAACTGAATATAAGTGAGTGTTCCGTTGAAAGTGAAAGTGAAAATTTCGTTTTACAAGAGCTAAGTAGGCGTAATATTTATTTTAGAAATTATTTGAAAGCTACAGAATATGAAGAATAGATCTGTAACCATAGAAATCAACTGCGAATGGTGAGTGGCCAGGTTTCATTAATAATTGAAAGGAAGTAAAAATTATTTTCTTCTTATCATCCTGTTTTCAATATTTAAATTTAAGCACCTTTCTCTTCCTTGTTATTTCGTGAGAGATTACTTCATACTATCACATAAGCTAAATTTTTTTCTGTACAGATAATAAAAATTACATACATAAGTAGGCTACTTGAATACTGACGATACAAACTTCATATACATACCTCATCAGGTATATTCAAGAAGACATCTAATGTACTGTAACCAGCACATGATTAAAATACTGATCAGATGTCCAACAGTTTCTTACTGCACTCTTCACTTCAAAAGTTTGGCACATAGTTAATGAAAATCTTGATCAGGAAATCATTCATAAAAAAGTTAAATGTATACATTTAAAACTTTCCTATAACATAGGGCATCCTCATTGTTACTTTTAAGTTTTAGGAATGTACGCTTATAACTGTATCACAATCTGAAATAATCATAATATTTATAACACGAGGGTCCTTGTAGATAGTCAGTTCCAGTTTTCTATATGTAATTAAGAAATGGCCCAGTTTATTGCACTTTCAGCACTTTTCTATTTAGGGGCTTCTGATTAAGTTTCCTAATCACTTCGTATTTACTGGAAATATCTTTGGCAATATTGTCCAGTAGTGGCTTCACAAGTTTTCCCAAAAGAAAGAGGGACATTTCCTCATCTTTACATGTGTCGCACTTCAGTTCTTGCGAAAATCTTGGCTTCAGAAAAGAATATTACAGCGTTTACTGTTACTATGCTCAATAGATTAATCAGTAGGCCTATAGAAATGTTTTCACCACTGCAAGAAAAAATCGCGTAATAATTATACTTCTCAATTATTGTGACGTTCGTAATTTTTTTAAAAGACAGGGAAAAGTTACGTCTTCTTGCAAATGCTTAATTATGAATTCAAGGAAATTAAAGATAATGCAGTACCTTAATTAGTTGCAATATCTTATTTAATAACAATATTAATAATATTAGGTGAAAAGGGTAGGCTATAGTGCGTATATGTAAGATGTCAAGTTAATTTATTTCCGGAAATGTTTGGTGTATGAACTGAAGTACAGAGCAGACAGTCCCTCAGTTTATATGTAATATGTTTTAATATCAAGAATGACAGCCTTTTATTGTAATATAATTGAGGAGTAGAAGTTTGCAAATTACGTCTACTGTCCATAAAATATTGTACGAAGCATTTAATAAGCAATGGTGAGTCCTTTAAATGCCCCAAATGTCAATGTCATTTAAGTGTTCTGCTATGAATATATAGGGCAGAATAGCGCTCCGAGCGGCAGAATTGGCATTATGAGGGAACCACTTCAGACTCGTTTTTCAAGCTCTATGCGCCAGCTTGTATAATCTCGTAAGCAACGGGTACTATTCATCATTTCTTAGGGCAGCGAGGCGAACCTAGCGGCAGAAATTGTCATGACTCACAGAGACCTACTCTCGATCGTGCTATGCGCCAGCTTGTGTAATCTTGTAAGCAACGGTACTCACCTAACCTAACCTAACATAAAATAACATCTGAGAATAGTACAAAATGTAACGTTGTAATCTGTCAGAAAATACTACACACCTGTTCTAACATTACACACCTAACCAAACCTAACATAACGCAATACACACGTTATGCAATCTAATGTAACACTATACTACACATCTATTGTAACATTCCTCACGTTTAGCACACCTGTTGTAACATTCCTCACATTAGTTTAATTTCGTTTGCAGATATTGGCATCCCTGCTACACCTATAGCCTGTCGTCTGCTGAAAATCGAAAGTCATCTAGTGGAAGTGAACATTCAAGATAAGGAAATATTGCAGGCAGCCAAAATGGAAGATGGCGCAAAAATCACGCATATCCATCTTTTCAAAAAAAGGAGCATCAACCAGGATGGGCAAGTAGACTATATCCCCACCCAAACAGTAGCAATAACATGTAGGTCACAGTCTCTGCCAAAAGCCCTCACTCTGTATTGCAACAGATACGAAATACAACATTTTCAAGCTTCCATATTACAATGCCTAAACTGCTTCAAATTTGGACACCCAGCCAAAATCTGTAAAAATACACAGAAGTGCAGAAAATGTGGCGACACACATCCGGTGGAACGATGTCGCAGCACCTGCATAAATGTAGCAACTGTCAGGGCCCTCACACCCTAGTAGATGATAACTGTCCAAACAAAAAGCTGGAAACACAAATTTTGCAGACAGTAAATGAAACACGAATGTCACGAAATGATGCCATGCAACTACTAACTGGTCACAAGTCCTACGCAGCAGTCGCAATACAGAACAACTCAAATACAAATAAAGATAACTTTCCGGAGCTACCAAAAATAAATACCACACAAACTATACACAGCCCACAGGTAGAAAACAGTACACAGCCAGAAACAAGTAGGAAAAAAAGAGACTCCACAGAAACACCTACATCAAAACCGGGGCTTCCCCAGAGTAGGAAGGTAGACGAAAAGGAAAACAACAAGCAGGTCCAGTGTCGAACCACACCAGGCAAATAGTATAAAGAACTATATGGTAAAGAGGTCCAATATACAGAATTAGCAGAAATCACAATAACCCAGGACTTACTCCCCAACAAGAAAAGTAGTGCATCAACCCCACAATGCCCAAAGGACGCGGGAACAAATCCTCCCTACGAAGAAACAAAGCCCGAAAATCCGAAGAAAATGGAAAATGAGAGACTAGAAATTTACAAAATGATCCAACAAATTCTACCAAATGTTAATGAGAGTCAAAAAAAAAAAAAAAGTCTAAAAAAACTCCAGCTCAAATGCCAGAAGGTCTTCGAGGTCTTAAACTAATCCAATGGAACGCCCAAAGCATTCAAAACAAAAAGGTAGAATTCCAACAATTTATTATACAAGAAGAGCCTGACATAGTTTTCATATCTGAAACATGGTTACACTCATCAACAAAATTTACTATCCAGGGTTTCACAATCATACGCTTAGACTGATTACAAAGAGAAGGTGGAGGAATTTTATTCATGATAAGAAAAGACATAATTAGGACAGCAAAATAGCTCACCAGACGTCACTTTCCTCTCAAACAATCTCATTCCAACTGCGACCTGGCAAATCAAAATGGATAATATGAGCAGTGATCATTTTCCCATATCCATATCAATCAACCAAGTAATCAAACGACATTGCATATAATTGAAATATCAATTAACAATGGTATTGTCCCGCGAGATTGGAAAGATGCAATAGTGGTGCCAATTTATAAGTCAGGGTCTCGCTCAGATACAAAAAAATTACAGACCAGTCAGCCTCACCTCTGTGGTTTGCAAACAGATGGAACACTTGATTTCAGCTTATCTAAGGCAGCATTGGGATGACTCAAATTGGGTACATAACTGTCAGCATGGATTTCGGGGGGGCTATTCATGTGAGAGTCAATTAGTAACTGTATGTCAGGATTTAGAAGACGGAATAGATTCCAGTAGCCAAGTAGATGCAGTGATTATTGACTTTTCACGCGCATTCGATGTAGTCCCACATGATATATTGTTGATTAAACTGCAATCAACGGGGATTGACTTCAGAGTGCTCCAGTGGATCAAGGAATTTTTAACTTGTCGCACTCAGAGAGTACGGGTAGGGGAGGGATTATCAAACCCAATTGAAATTACTTTCGGAGTCCCGCAGGGGAGTGTGTTGGGGCCTCTTCTATTCTTGGCTTTTGTAAATGATCTGCCAGTTAATATCTTGTCTAGGGTTCGCTTATTCGCGGATGATTGTATGTTATACAGGGAAATAAAAAGTTATGAAGATACTACTCTTCTCCAGAATGACCTCAATAGAATAAATGACTGGGCAATAGCCAATGAAATGAAAATAAATTCTCTAAAGAACAAAGTCATCAGCTTTACAAGGAAAAGAAATAAAATAGTCGCATCGTATACGTTAGGGGGTGAAACCATTCCAGAAGTTAACAAATGTAAATACCTCGGAATAACATTTAGCAGCGATCTTGCCTTTGGGGAACACGTTACAGACACAGCGGGAAAAGCATGGAGCGCATTACACTTTGTGATGAGGGTACTAAGAAAAGGTTCTGATAAATCCAAAGAGATTGCATATAAATCACTAGTACATCCAGTAATGGAATATGGTGCTGCATGTTGGGATCCTTATAGATGAGAACATATTAAGACACTGGAAAAGATTCAAAAACGGGCTCTCAAGTGTTGTCGGAAAAATTCACCATTAAAATGGGACACACTCACGGACAGGAGAACGCGAATTCGATTATGCGCATTGTTCAAAACATACAGAGGTGAGCCTGCCTGGAGAGAAATAAAAAATAGGTTGCAGCCGCCAAATTACTCTTCAAGGAACGACCACTCATATAAATTGAGGGAAAGAAGGCAGAGGACGGACACTGGAAAGTTTTCTTTTCTCAGTCATACTATCAGGGACTGGAATGCTTTACCTGCAGACTTACTAAAGGCTTTACCAACAACCAAAAATGTATTTAAAAATAGGCTTAAGGCCTTTACTAATAGACGGTAATTATACACAGTATTTAAAAGGTGTAAATGATATGTTGTTATTGAAGTGTTGTATCAGTGAAGAATTATGTTGTGTCAGTGAAGTGTGTTGTGTCAGTGAAGTGTGTAGTGTAAGTGAAACGTGTTCCTGTCAGTGAAGCTTTATAGTTTATAGTGGCAGTGCAAAGTATTTGAACAGTGAAATGGTTTTGAAGTGTTAGTGAAATCAGGATAGAATCAGTGAAATGTGTCATAGTTCCAGTGCAGTGAGTGAGTTGACAGCGAAATGAGTGTAATGTTGAAAGGTACTTGTGCAGATATGAACATATCATACTCGTGGATTTTAGTTCGATCTTAGGTTTAAGATACAAATTAGATTTATTTCAAATGTTATTTTAAGCGATCGTTTCATTTAATTTAGGATATTCCCTGTTGTTATTGTTATTATTATTATTATTATAAATTATTGTTAGTATTAATTATTAGTATTATTATTAATTGTATTTTTAATTAATAAGTTTATTATTGTCATTATTGAGTGTAATTAGTTACCACTGCCACTGGGTATATACCCATTGCGGTGTGAATAAATACATACATACATACATACAATTCGCCAACAGAGCACAAAAGTAGTTATCATACAGGCAGGCACGGAAGTGGATATTGAGCAGCTTGTGCAAATCATAACAGACTACAGCCAATTTGAGGAAAATCGCAACAAACCAGCCAAATCGACCAAAAACTGGCACAGTACTGTCAAACCCAAATGGTGGAGTGAGGAGATAAGGGAGGAAATCAACAAGAGGAAAGAAATGGCAAAAACTTTCATCCGCCAAAAAATTTAACCAATTACATTGCATACAAATGACAAAAGGCAAAGATACGAAGGCTCATTCTCAATGCCAAACACAAGGCCTGGAAAACCTTCTGCTCCCAAATTACAGGCCACACATCCACTTCAATGGTCTGGAAGCAAATAAAACGAAAAGAAAATCCCCAAAACTCCATTATACAAAGACACCCTAAGTTACAGGAGGACTTCCTAAACATGATCGCACCAGATGAGGTCCAGAATAAAAACTGCTTGCCACATTTCATTTATGACGGGGTGGCAGATAACCTCACAACAGACATCACGCCTGAAGAAATTAAAATAGCACTACAAACAGTGCAGAAAGGAATGGTCACGGGATCTGATGGAATCTCTAATGAAATTGTGAAAAATTTGCCTGACAAATACTATACAATATTAGCAAAAGCATACACACATATTCTAAAACAAAATGCGATCCCTAATGCATGGAGACAATATTATCACAGTCTAGTATATACAGTCACGAAGCTCAATACGTAGTAAATATGCAAATATTAGATAGTTGCTCACCACTAGGATCGCTAATATCGCCTCATTACAGGCAATGCAAAATAGTACCGTCACAGTCTATTGTTTCTAGCACCCTCAAAACTCAAGCTTCGTGACTGTATATAGTAGACTGTGATATTATTTCATACCCATACAAAAACCAGAAACGACAGGATTCCAGGTGCAAGATTTTCGTCCGATAATCCTAACAAATACCGTAAGGAAAATATTTGAAAAAATTCTAACACAACGAATATTATTTGTTTATATGGAAAGAATGGGACAATGGCCCAAATGTCAATATGGATATAGAAAGGGACACAATACAACACATTGTCTACTGCATATAGTCTTAGATATTTTATCAGCATGGACCCAAAGGCAACAACTCAATCTAGAAGCGACGAACATATAAAAGGCCTATGATTCAGTGATACTCTCAAATCTACAACAAGAAATGGAAAAATTTTACTCCCTCCAGATATATTTCTGTGGCCGGGAGGAAAAAGGTCTTAAGCAGAAATTTTATACTTTTCAGGAAAGCAGTAGAAAGATTGAAATTGGTATCAATTATAGAGTTTTTTTAATTAAGGGGTTTTTCTTGGATATTATTTGTTTATATTTCTTCTAAAATAGGTAATGTTGCTCAATTAACAATTTTCTTGATTATTTCCAAAAATAGCCGCACTTAAGCCCTTTTAAGACTAGAACCCAAACTGAGTAGAAGGGACTAATAAACATAAGACCTTTTTCATGTCAAAATAAATGAGAAATGTTGTTGTCTAGTGCCTTGCATTTGGCAATGAAGCCATTAAATGAGAAATGTGAATTATTAGGAATGCAAAATGGGTCTTAAACAATTATAGGGCTGTTTACCCTCGTGCTTAAAGTTTTAAAAGGAAAGGGCATCAGTATGTGATAAAATGGCTAAAATACATTTTAGACCTTCTTAATAGGGAAGCATGGAAAGAAAACATGTGATGGTTTGTAAGGAATAAAGTATTAAATATTCTTAAGTCCTTTATTCTGTGTGTGTTCGATTCAAAAAATACTTTGGACATTTGGTAATGCTCTATAAATCCAGTCAGGAGTCTTATTTGACTTTAACTGTTTTACCAGATTGTAGAGAATTGTTTCCGCTTTCAGAATATATCATTTACACAAAAAATTGACTTAAGACTTTTTTCCTCCCGGCCACAGAATTAAGTCATCATTAATCTCATGACCAATAGAACTGTGTCCTTCCCGGCAGCCTATGGAAACACAACAACCAGAATTACCAACTTAGGAATACCACAGGGTTCGTTGCTCAGTCCAATACTTTTCACCATTTACATCATGGGCCTATCATAGCTCCCACTACAAAAAAGCAACATACTCGTACTAATTTTCGCTGATGACATGTAAAGGGTACACGGGAATAACGATCAAGGTCCATTTTAGAAAGTTTCGAGAAAAACGAATTTTAAAGTTTAAGCACTTAATACTTTCTTATGTGTGTATTTAATAGAAATTGACGTAGTGGAATGTCAAGAACGATGATTTCTTATTACTAGCTAGACCACACGATAGTACTCCTTTTCCACTATAAGATAGCATTATTAATTCAATTTCGATTTTTGACGGACCTTGATCGTTTTTTCCCGTATACCCTTCATATATATATATATATATATATATATATATATATATATATATAACAACCAAAATCCCCCAAGACAAACCTACAGAAAATCTCAAACAATACATTCAAGAAGACATTGAGACTATCCAGTTTTACCTTAATCAACGAGGACTAACAATAAATCCTAGGAAAAGTAAACATATCATATTCCATAAAAGTCGAAAGCGCCCTTACTTATGGAATGAAATAGAAATCCAGAAACACAGACTAGATACCCAAACCTGTATCAAAATCCTGGGTGTAGATATGAGCAATAACTTCTCGGGAAAAACACATTACTCAAACCTCCTCCAGAAATTAAAATGGAGAGCAATAATATTCAAGTATATAACCAGCAGATATTGTGGAAATCACCCCATGGCACTTCACCTACTATACAACAACTTCTTGATAGCACTACAAGACTACGCCATGCCCATATTACCAAAGCCTCAGGCCCAAATAGAGGCACAACTAAATTCAATCCACTACCAGGTAGCAAAACAAATCCTAGGTATAAGTGGCAAACCACATACCCATTCTGTACTAAAGACAATAAACTACTGTCTTCCTCCGACGAGTTTAGTGCTGGGACCTGAGATATTCTTGCCATCAGTGAGGGGGGGTTGCAGGTAAATTCTTTTGTTGCTACAACCAAGCCGAGCGGAGTGGGAAGTATTAATCGTCCAAAAATATGCAGTCTTCAGTTTCTAGTAATGTGTGAATATGTCACATACATATTGTTTACCTAGGCCTCTATGATTCTGTTATTAATATATTAAATATATAGTTATAAAATATATTTTATGGTATGGTAGCATTTAAAATACTTTTCAATCAGCTCCATGATCACAGACTTTACATGAATTTCTTTATAGAAGGGTAAAAGATATGAGAGAAGAATATACATTTTAGCTTCCATGTGAAAATAACACTACGGAAGAGTTTAACATATTACTTGACTTTTTATGCTTTTAAAGCACATGTATGTCTTTGTGACTGTGGCATAGTGTCCTTCTCCCTGCTGAAAATATGACAGGGTACAGAACATGATGACATAATAAGTAAACTCTGAACTGTCTCGGGATTTAACAATAGAAAATAAAACACTAACAAACTCGTACTAATAATGGCTACTTTTAATAACATAAAAGTCAATCTTAACAATATAGAAAGCAGTCCTTAATTTGTTTAACAATTAGGCAAGGTACATCATCCCCCATCAACCAAGAAAATAATAACTTACTAGTAAAACTAAACATAAAACAGTTCCTCCTGGGTGATGAGGTAAAACCAATAAAAGAACAAGAGTGACAGCGAAGATAACTGCTCGGAATGAAGCTTGGGACAATCTCTTATCCCAGGAATAGGGATACAATGCAGTCTAATTTTCACGACATCAATGCAATGTATCGTTGTGACAATATTAAGTTCAGCTATTGCTCAAGTATAGTAAATATGCACCCTCTCAGTACCGATCATTATAGTTGACGAGAGTAATGGACAGATAACACTATTTACTAGAATTGTATTGGCGGCACTGCAATTCATGACTCATACAAAAATATCAATTCCTCCTCTGAAACAATAATAAATGGAGGCAGAAGCTATGATGCAATTTCTCGTTATCAGTATTCATTTACATTCATCTTAATCAGCCATTTATGCCCACTGAGTCATTTTCGACCCACCCATAAATGTTAGTTTCATTTTTATTATTAAAGGTCTTTGTTTATTTTATTGTTGATGAAATTGTTATTTACACTAGTGCGGATCATTTCTTTCTTCCTTAGATGAGCATTGTTGTGGCTGACATAATTACACGTTGCAATTAGCACTACAGATGAACCGAAATAATCCAAAGTTGGTAACAAACCATGACACATTTTGTTCAAATTAGTACAGACATTATGAGCTAAGTCATGTACCTAGGTTAGAAATAATCACACGGTGTATTCTGCAATGCAGGGAGACTGATAACAGAAGTGGGTCGTTTTCGACCCAGTGGCCACATTCATTGCAGTGTTTCACTTTCTTCACATGTATCTAAAATCTAATTTATTGTCTTTACTGTTTGGCCTGCCAGTGTAAACACGTTCAGAATTTTGTGTAATCTAGAAGAGAAGGGGTTTACAGTAACTTGAGAAAATATTTTCATTATACCTACTTTCTCCACCTGATAATGTTGATGATACTGGCCATGACTCATTGAAGATGGTAATAACAACTCTGATCATTTATGCCTTAACCAACTAAATACAAGTGCTAAGATTGGCATCCAGGGTAATGAAGTTGGGAAACCTATTCGGTTTGGCTATAAAATTTGTAAGGTATTGTATATCTTTTGATATTCATCAAGGCCATACTGATAATCAGGGAACGGATTTATATGGACTAAAAATATATGAAATATGTAAATATATATGTAGTTATTTTTACCAAAATATGGAATTAAATATGGATTTTTACCAAAATATGGAATTAAATATGGACTTAAAATTATAAAAAAATGACTATGTACGTTAAATATTGGTACATTTTAATCAAACTAAACAAAAAATATAATGGACGTACCTTATCTTCCAATGTAGTTTCAACAAAACACAATTTTTATTGTCTGTTACCATAACAATAGGTTACAAACATTTCTTTCAAGTGCTGAAAAGTGAATCTTCTTCTATTGTCTCTGAGGATAGATTTATACTGACTAAAAGAGCGTTCGACGTCACAAGAAGTAACTGGTACATAATTCAATTTCACAATGTCTGCTGGGGATAAGTCCAAGTTAATCTTCATTGTTGATTCACCACTCATCACAGCAACAACCTTTTGTAGTTCTTCATATCCAGGGTTTTTTGAAAGTACAGTGTCCACCTTAGCTCTTACTGCATCTGCAACTTTACCTCTACCACGATTCAGTTGTTCCACAGTACTATTTATAATTTCAAAACTTTCAGATAGTGAAAGGTGCCTATTTTGGAGACTTTTGAGCGTTTTTATGATGCATGAAAATGTATGCTGAATGTGAGCTAAGTCATTCTTCACACTTATGTCACAGGTAACTGTTTTCGCAGTATCAATTGAGACTGCATCTTCAGAGTCCAATGCAAGGAGAACATTGTTAATAGAGTCTATATGTTCGGCATAATATTCAACTGCTTCTAGCCATGTACCCCATCTAGTTAAAATTGGCTTTGGTGGCAATGGAATTTCAGGGTACATTTCTTTCAACACGTTAACTCTACTGGGAGCTTTGAGAAATACTTTTTTCACTGATGAAATCAACAAATCTACTTTAGGGAAATTGTCTCTGACCACTTCTGCCACACGATGAAATGCATGCGCCACACAAGTAAAATGAGTCAATTTAGGATATACAACAGATAATGCTTGTCCAGCTTTGACCATATAAGGGGCAGCATCGCTAATAAAGAATAACACATTATCGTACATAATACCCTTTGGCCACAGGATACCCATAGCTTCGTTGAACAGTTTAACTATAGTTTTGTTATTGCACTTTTCTAGAACATCACAATGTAAAAGAATTCGTTCAGAATATTGTTCACTTAACAAACCGATAACTACATTACCAACAAGTCTACCTTCTTTGTCGGGAGTCTCATCAATGGAAACCCAAATTGAACTATCTTTAATTTCATCTCTTATCTTCTGTATTGTCTCATCGTAGATGGATGGAGCATACGTCTTCCTAAGTGTTGACTCATCCGGGATTGTATGTTGAGTATATTTTTCAAGGAATTCCCTGAAGACCTTATTCTTTAGTTTGTAGAGAGGAATATCAGCAGAGATGAGAGAACGGCACAGGTCGATGTTAAACTCAGATCTTACATTCGATGTTGTTGGTTGTGTTAAAAACAATTGTCTCTGCTTGGAATTTAGTTGTTTGTTGGCCTGATGTTTACTAGTTGTAATGTGTTGTTGCACCAGGAACTTTTGTGTAGATGATACTGCACACTGACACAAATTACAAAATAATATTTTATTGTCAGTTGATAAACCATCTTCTTTAAATTCTGAAATGTAACTTGTTAGTTTTGATTTTAAATTGACTGAATGACGTACTTTTGGCATATTTACCGTCTTTATAGTATGATTTACAAAACTGAACCTATGTGTACTCTGACTGGCATTTAACTGTTGAGCTGCACAACTGAAGTCTGTTAAAAATTTTAAATTAAATTAATACAGTTTTGTAACTTACTTTCCCATTGTTGATAGGACTGCTAATTTTCAAATAACTCTGATGTTAAAGGGATTACTGAACATGTGTTTAAATCTCTATTGTTGAAATGTATTTTTAAAAGTTAATGGAATTTTGTTTTGTTTTATTGTTAAACCTAATATAATATGGACTGTTTTATATGAAATATGGAAAATATATGGAAATTAACGAAAATATGTACTAAACTCTAAAATATGGAAAAATATGGAAAATAAAAGTAGGATTTTTCAACCCTACACATTGTGAAACATAAAGATAATGCAAAATATAAATTATATTAGCTTTATAAGTAAATATGTATTTACATATAAATCCTTTCCCTGCTGATAATACTAACAGTAATAAGCTTGAGCTCGGAGAATCTATCATTTATTGCTTAGTGAGCCAACAAACAGAAATTCCCCAATCAACTCTTTTCTTTGTACCAGTACTTTGACAATTTTTTTACGTCTGAAAGACTCATCTGTGCCCTAGGGAATGATAACTTTAGTGCTATCAGTACTTTAATGGAAAATAAGACTGATAATTTCTAATCGGTGATGTATGCAATGGAGGTGAAAAGGAACTAGCCACTCTAACCCATTGTCTTATGGCCTAGTTGCCTCATAAGTGGTGCCTTGTTGGTATCACTTGTGAGCTTCAGATCTATCTTCAGACAGTTGACTAAACAAGAACAATTTCCCATTGACGACATCCAACAGATGAAGAATATGGTTCGCAGAGTTTATGAATGTCTCGTATGCAAAGAGAATAACATTGCTGCAGTCAAATGGAAAGACAATGCTATGGTCACAGTAGGCATTGCCACAACGAGGTTGAAACTCTTGCACATGTCCTGGGATCCTGTCCACACGGTGAAGGTCTGCGAAACGCTAGACACCACCAAGTACGATCAATTATAGCCAATGCTCTTAAAGATACCGATTACAACACCTTTGAAGAAGTACATGGTTTCTCCGTCACTGGCAGTACACGGCGCATAGATATAATAGTTTTCAAGGAATCTACAAGATCTAGATTCATAATTGATCCCACTGTGCGTTTCTAAACGAATGAGGAACAGCCAGCAGAAGTGGATAAGAAAAACAAGAATATCTACAATCCTACCATTCCATATTACCTCCAAAAGTACCAGCTAGAAGAGCTTGAAGTAATCGGACTTCTGGTTGGAGCAAGAGGTACCGCTATTCTCTTCATGAAAGATGTGTTTAAGAGGCTTGGAATACCTAAATCTATTATTCCGATTGTAATTTTAGCTGCATTGAAAGGATCAATTGCTCTCCTGAAGCATCACCTATATTCGAAATGAAACCAAGTTCATTAGCATTCTTTACTTTTTTGTAACACTTGCCTCTCTAAAACTAGGTATATTTCCACCAGTCACAAAATATATTTGCAGCTAATTCAAAATTAATGGTTCACTGAACTTGTAAACATTTATATGGTTAAGTACTCTTTGTCCCTTGTGGCAGCTCACGAATAGTGAGAAGATTTCTAAATTTTCCAATCAAAGTGCAGTTGTATCTGTTCGGAAGGCAAATATTTCCTTGAAAGAGAAAAAAGGATAGAAATACCTCAGCCTAATATTATTTCCAACTGCAACCAAAATATTGGGAGAATAGACATAATGAACAACAACATTTCAAATGAATTTCAGAATTGGAATCCAGGGCAACACGCCAACATTTTGGAGAAGCGATGTTCCAGCACCACAACAGAAGTATGATACAATTCCCTTCAAATAGTACCAACAGTACACAGACCAAATGAAATAACATTTTTCTCCATCTGTGAGAGATGATGGTAGAGGATATATGAATGGTATGGCGACTTCGTCACCAATGCGCAGGATGTCGCATTAAAACAACCAAGCCATGCCCTTGATGTGAAATACCCCTACATGAAAGTGTTTTTGTCAACTCCACGTGGTTAAGAAATAAGTTACACACTCTTTTTCTTTCATAACATATATGAAATATTGCATGAACTATAATGACTGCTATGAGATTCAGAAAATAAATAGTTTGAGTATTATATGGCATTACTGCACCTGATTTGCTCACTGGGTCGTTTTCGATCCAACCTGTATCTAGATGTCAATACATTGAAAAAGTCTAAAACAGCATTTGGCATTAATTTTGATATAAGAGCTTATAAATAATCGGTTTTCGTCAAATTTTTACCAAAAAAATGTTTTGGGCATAAATGGGTTAACCACTCGACAGTACGCATTTTGAATATTGTAAACACATGATTTATTTCACTTTGAATGCAGGATAATATGACACAGGACTATATAACAATAGATAAGAGCTAATTACAATTAGCTATTGGAACACATTACATGAATGATTTCACAGTAAGAATATATAATTTTGTAAAATGAAATAAACTGAAATATTGTAAGTAACACTTCAGTTCAGGCGCTGGTATCAATATAATAATTTTATGGTATTATTATATTCGTACCAAGTGCAGGATAGCATGTGGTTATTTGTGCTCATACAACAGTCATGCTAATAATGCTTTAATGTGAAATGTACATGCCCTCCCTCTTGCTCTGCATAGTCCCTGCAGTGCCTACATACAGTTGTCAACAAACGACAGTGCACTCACTGGACAGCGGTAAAGAAATTTCAGACAACTAGTACGAATTAAGTTAACATATAATCAAACACAGTCATACATATAACTTGCACTGTCAAGCATTACTTGTGGATCACTCCAGCCACTGAATTAATATCCGCGAGTTCAAGGAAGAGTCACCAAGTCAGCTCCAGCAGACCAAAAACCCATGTATCATAACACAGTCGAAAACATAGTGTGGTTACTAATCACTTGCTATTGTACAGCTACATATCTCGTCAATTGACCCCTCACTCGGTGGACAAACAACCACCACTGTTGTCAGACGCCAAATCCCGATGTGGGCTTGGCTGCACATCGCAGATCCCTCTCCCATGATGCACCACCACTCCAGTCGAATGCTGCCCGACAGTCACTTCCAATGGATGATGTCCGGAAAACAGGAGTAGGGATTTTAACTGACAAATTTGAAAAGGCACCCATAGTAGAAAAATCACACAACAAGACAATGGCCAATCAACATGCATAATTCGTGGGTGCTCGTGTAAAGGGGATTAAGTCAAATTGTAAGATATGTAAAGTTTTCTTCTTTGGTACTGAACAAAACCCCTTTGTCACAAAATACAGAGCACTGTAACTGCATCATGGATGGAAGCATGATTTAACAGAAGTAATTGTGGAGGGTTCAAATCTTTACTTATCCCACTTTAAGTACATACTTAACCCCTTTACACGAGCACCCGCGAATTGCTACCCTCATTCGAAATTTCGAAGTGCCAACTGATATAATCAAAAGCAAAAATGATAAGCCACTAGAACTGCCATCTATGTAAAAGAAAGAAAACAAACAGAAATATATGAAAAAGAAACACGAGGGAAATGGAAACAAAATGGCATTAGAACACAACACCACATAACTTATATCATAAATTTAAACTCTGTTGATGCTGGTTCCACGTATTGAATTTAATTTGAAGAGCATCGGTATTTGTTAGGAAGTGGTTTGTTATTTCGCTCAGAAAACTCAATGGTGATTTCCAAGATCTAAAACCATAAACGTCAAGAGGCTGAACAATCGGAGTTGTGTGTTTTGGAATTGTTACCACTTCCATCATTTTGCCTTCTAGAGTTAGAGTTATTCTTTCCATAGCCTGTCTACCTCAGTAACTGGTCCACGAATCTACCAAAAGAATGCTATGATCACTGACAGATGGAAAGTATAGTTAAATAACTTGAAGAGGTGAGTTTTCATAAGCTTCCTCGATTTTGAGGGCAGTGCATAAACATTTGGAGCCTTAAACTTTTTCTTCTTCACGATGGCAATGGAGATATACTTATTTGAGTGTCAGGCGATTATTTTGAAAAATCATATCTTAAAAACTAGATCTTCTCTGGATGTAGAAATTTATAGGGAGATTTCTTATTTCAAGTGGAACATATGGGGGAAAAATCGTTGTGAAAATCCATTATCATTTAGTGAGCTTTCCTTGTCAGCTCACTTTCTTCTTCCCCTTACGTGCAGGTAGGTTTCACGAGACAGCGAATGACCTATAACTATATTCAGTGGCGGCTCGTGGATATTGAATTCAGGGGGGCTGCATACAAAAATAAACCATGCAACTTATCTTATTTAAAGATTAGTTCCATGTGCCTTGTCTTGTAGGTTGCAAACTTTTGAATCATCTTCTTATTAAAATCCGATATGTTGTTTAACATAGTCTTTACAATGGAAAACACAGCTAATGTGGTCAGTCTCTCTTCTCTCATCGTATTTCTAAGATAGGATTTCACTTTTTTCAAACACGAAAAGCAACGTTCTGGTTCGGAAGTAGTCATTGGTATGGTGATAGGTATGCGTAGTAGTTTCACAACTTCTGAAAATGAGGCCTGTAAGTTCTCAGATAGAAGAAACTGCAAGAGCTTGACTGCGTCACTTATGTTTCTGAATTCTTGTCTCTGATACAACACAGTAAGTTCCGTTTTTAGTTTGTCTTTATTGAACATTAGAAAAAGCTTTACACATACATTTAGGTCATTTTCAGGAAATGAGCTTTGTAGCATTCAAATATTTCTTGACACAGAAGAGAAGATAATATCAGATGATCTATGAACTGGAATCGGGTGTTAGCTTGTGTGATAATGAGGTCACATACTTCCTTAGCTGCCGCAGCCCTTGTCTGAATCCCTTCGACCTTACGACGCTTTTTAGACTTTTCATTTTCACAGATCTCGCTGCTCAACTATGCACTGTTCCATATTATTGTCTGTATGGCGTTAACAAAGCTTGATATGCAGAGTCGGCCTCGGTAGCATAGTCGTTGCGGGTTCGATCCCGGCCCAGGTCGATGGCATTTAAGTGTGTTTAAATGAGAAAGGCTCATGTCAGTAGATTTACTGGCATTTAAAAGAATCCTGCGAGACAAAATTCCAGGACACCGGCAACGCTGATATAACCCCTGCAGTTGTGAGTGTCTTTAAATAAACCATAATTTAATTATTATAGATGCAGATTTGGACCTTAGAAATATCTAACTGGCGATGTTGTAGTTGGTTGTATAATATATCTACATGATACATCAATAAATGAAAAAAAAAAAAAAAAAACTGAGCCAGAAATTGAATTCAGGATCTTCAAGAGCACGCACCAGGGCGCTTGCCTCATTTATTGTGATGTTGTTAGATGTTTCAGATTCCATTATGGTTTGAAAACATTCTAGCAATGGCTCCTTCTTCTCATGAACAATATTTACTGTTCTTATTTTAAAACTCCATCTTGTTGCCCCAGCTGATGGAATTGTCTTTAAAACACATTAATCTAATACAGACTGAGTGGAGATCAAGAGAAGAAGGCAGGGATATTGGATAAATCAGCAAAAAATATGCGAGCCTTTGTATTTTGTTTAGCGGCTCTTTCCATTTTGAGATTCAACTGATGGGTACTTAATTTCACATTTCTCCTGAACTGTTAAGGTTCTGAACTGAATAGACTGTAAATATTGTACAGAATTAAATATTGTTACACTTCTTATACTCACAACATTAAAGAAAATGTATTTAAAACTGCGCGCTACTGACAAGCTGCTGCAAATTTTGCAGCGCCTGGTGACTCTTGATTCATGGCCAGGGAGAGCAGGGGGAGGGGTAAAACTAACGCGCAAAGCATCCGAGAAGAGACTGGCAGCTCCAGGGGAAGAAGTGGGTTCATCCATAGTCCTTGTCTCTGGCTTCGCTCTGGCAGCACCAGGGGAGGAAGTGACTTCACTTACGATTGCGTGCATGTCAATGAGAGCGGAATTTTAAAAAATTCGAGCCGCTAAATAGAGACTGTATAAGAAATGTACTTCACAACATAAAACGAGACAAGAGTCACAAATGTCTGGGGGTGCTGCAGCTCCGCAGACCCTCTTCGAAAGCTGCCCCTGACTATATTGAAAGAAGAGACTACACATCCTACACGTGGTCTACACTTTTAATGTTCATCCAATAATGATTAACATTCAGATTCAATAAAACTAAAGCAAGACTCCCATGTGCAAATTGTATCCGAATAGCAACTGCAAATGCCAGTTAGAAAAGCAATCAGAATGACCAAAACCAGAAATAGTAAGAATGTAGACTCATGCTCGTCATGCTCATACTAAGATATTCTCATTGAGTGTCAGAAGGAATAGAATTGCTACCAGTTGAATATTTGCTAGTGAAATCGGGAAATTTTAAATAGGTACCTATATTTACTTTACTTTACCTATCACATAAATAATATTATCTTATGTAGGCTGACCAGACATCCCCGATTTCCGGGGACAGTCCCCAGTTTTGCGTTGCTGTCCCCTGGGTGTAAATGTCCCCGTTTTTGTCCCTGGAAATTAATTTTGTCCCCAGAAGTTTTGATTTTGTTTCAGTAACATTTTGCACATGAATATTTAAGTATCGTGTTGAAACTCCTATGATTCATGCACATTTCCGAATGGTTCTCAGTATGAGACAGAAGAACCAGCAAGCACAATATGAGATAGTCTGCACTCTTTGAGAAGAACAGCATCTTTGCCTTCATTCACGTTGCGTGGAAGCGTTAGAACTGCTGCAGCATCCATTTCTAAGTAAGTAAAACAATGAGGAGTTTTGTGACAAACCAACAGGTGAAAGTGGTATGATGTTTTTCAACATTTCAAAAAAAAAAAAAAAATCCATTACATTTGAAAATCTTCTCAAAATAGTGTCCTTAATCATGTGTCTTTCAGTCAGTAATTCATCAGTTGAAAAACTTTTCTCCACATTGAACTCTATCTGGACTGATAAAAAGTCAAGAAAGAAAATTGAAACATCTTTGTTACAAGTGAAAACAAACTTTAATTCCTCATGTGAACAACTTAGTGTGAAGCTGTATGGGAATAAACAGATCCTTAAAAAAATACATTCTTCAGACAAGTACTTGTAAAATGTGTGAAATTGAATTCTTAGTGGTCATAATTATTTATAGGAGTTACTTGTGTTTATGCATTTAGTTCAAAAAGTTAAGATACTCTACAAATTTAGTGTGCAAAATTCTGTCATTGTATCTACTGTTACATGTATCTTCTGCAACATTTCAACGGATAGTGACTAGGTAAGTGGTTGTGTTTTCTTTTTAAATTGTCGATGTCCCCTGCTAGACCATAAAAAATCAAGTTAGCCTCATTTTATGCTTTAGAGGAAACTGGGACTTTGACATCCTGGACACACTCTTTTGTGACAGGGGTACAGATATTAGAAATTCGAGTTTATCCTGGCTAAACTGGGACTTCTGTGGACCCTACTAAGGTAGCAAGAAAGGATACCACATAGAATAGAAAAGTTATTTATGTCCAAGAAAATCTGACAATGACGGTACATTTTATGGTGATTTGGTGATTCATACACTATCCGCAATATCTCGTCACAATTTCCTAACAGTTTATAAGTGTTGCTGTTCCTGAAGCATATCAAGTTCTTAACCCTCCCGCTATCAAAATTTTTCACAACTTACTATTAAAAAGGAGGGGTGATAAAATTACCGTCATCAAAATCATATACCGATCTTTGTTAAGCATTTGGAATACAGTTGATGTATTATTGACTTACAAAAAATATAAAAATATGAAATAATCATCCTATTTCTAAAAATACAGAGTGTTTCAAAAGTTCTGCTCCATTTTGTTGAAAGCATAGTATACCAAAATTAATGAACTTTAGATATGTTACCGGTGACACTATGAGGCAACATATACAGTAAATTTAAATTTCCCTCCCTTCCATTTCAAGACAAACTGCTCAATGCTATATAGTTTTGACATGGTAGAAAACACATTTACAACCAATGAAAGTCACAGTACTGTAATATAAGTTGAAAATCACTTCAGTTAATTCTTTAAATTTAAATACAGTGGGGTTAATTGGGGATGCTCAGGTTTTGCAGGAGCCATTCCCCGCCAAGAGATGGCATGATCACCGGGAATAGTGCATCCACATTCTCGGCACGCAAGCAATGAGTGACACTGCAGTTCCGCTTTAGTTGTGTTGTGTTGTGGGAAGTAAGTTGGCTGTGAAAGCTATAATCTTAAAAGTTTAAGTCATGTTTAAAGTGCTCCATGTAGGCTACTGTTGTATGACTTATTCATTAGGTGAACGTACTTATCTACAGTCTATACAATACATGCATATGGAAACGAAAATCTTGTGCAGCAACAAGATGCAAATTTCGGGAAAAGTTTCCAGATAGATTTGTTCTAGCTGCCAGTAAAATAAGAAGACTTTATAAGAAATTCATTTGGACAGGTTCGGTAAACGATGAAAAACCGAAAAGAATGTCCTGTTCTGTCGAAAGAGAAATTAGACGAGATTGATGAAGGATTGGAACACAAATCTCAAAAATCCCTCAGAGTTTAGTGCAGAAAACTGAAATAAGTAGAAGTTCTGCTTGTGTAGCGACAAAATTACTTAAATTAAGGCCCTACAGAATGCAAGAAAGTCACACTCCATAAACGAACTTAAACAGAATGTAAGAGATGCAGTAAATTCTATCAGTGCAGAAGAACTTACGAGAGTGACTGCAAATTTCTTAAAAAGATGTGAAATGTATGTTACAGTAAATGAAGGACATTTTGAACAATGAATGTGAGCTTGGTAAGTATTGTAACTTCTAAGCATTGTAACAGTAGGATTGCAAGCCTAAAAGTGCCGGAGATGCACATGTGTTTTCCGTGGTAACCAACACATTGATAGCTGGGCTGGCTTTGGACGAAAACCCGAGCGTCCCCAACTAACCTCACTGCATTAGAACAATATATATATATATATATATATATATATATATATACACAACCATGAGCAGTGCTGTAGTTGGACCGGTATGCCGTACCGTCTAAAATAAAAATTTGCTGTTATCATACCTGAAAAAAAAATATCGACTCGAAAAATTTATTAATTATGTTTAAATAATCTTTAATAGACTTTTAAATGCAGGATGTAAGGTGCACTGAAGCCTCAATTTTAGGCAGGGAAAATGTCTTGTTTATCCTTTCCTTATAAGGCAGTAAGTTGGGGGGGGGGGGAGTGAGTGAACGAAGATGTCTCTTGATAGTAGTCGGGTGTTTCGTATTGAGCTCAACCACGTTTAAAAGAAAAAATAAATTCGTACTCGAAAACTAAGTTTGCTATGTCAGAGAGACTAAAGAAAGGTAAAAGTGTGGCAAGTTTAGCTGCAGAACTGTCTATACCAGAGAGTACATTAGCGAAGTGGAAGAGGAGTATTACTGGCAATAGTAATTTTGATACCATTTCCAGTTCAATTCTTGAAAATAGAAAAAACCAGTAAAGAGACCAACTATAAACAATTGACAGTTTATGCTCTTTTTTTGCTCTCTCAAAAGATGTACTGTGATATATAAAGGAAGTATATTTTATGCAGTGGCACAAGCAATAATTAACTTTATTTTATTGATGGGTATTTTTTAATTCTCTAGAATGGATAGTTCTTTCATGAAAAAGATGTCACAAAAGTTTAAAATTTCTCCTTGTTTTAATAATCGTCCATTTATTTATCAGAGTTTAGATTCAACCGCAATAAATTCATTTCTTTTAAAATACACTATTTGTTACACTATTGCGATCTAATTTACGAAATTGCCTCGATTCTCTGTTGGTAAAATTACGATAAGTTATACAATGAGAACCTGAAATAGTGAACATTGTTCTTGGAGATGTGGCTGAACTCTGAGTCGATGTGCTCTATCCCAGAATCGAACTGCCTAAAATAACACTGCCTACAATTCAGACTCCACTGTATTTGAAAAACATTTTGATATCTGGCATAAAAGTAGCAGCTGGCATCTTATATACTTTGCTTAAATGCTTGTCCCTTCATTGTTTTAATGAGAAACAAGGTCTGATACTTCAGGGGTAGTTGTGATTTGTTAATTTCAAGTTTGCATACCACCATCGTATTTATATCCTAATTAACACTAACTTCACGGCATGGCGCCTCAAGAAATCTGCTACACTAATTTCAAAACTTGTGTAGATGGCTTCACATAACACTAATCTTATGATGTGGTGCCTCAATAATTCTGCTGCACTGATGCACTAATTTTAAAACTCGCTCATAATGCAAGCAGTTTGCTAGAGGAGGAAAATATTGTTACTTTTGTGTGTTCATGAATCTTGACTCCAGTTACATATTATAGATTCTATTTCAATTTCAACTAAAGAATGTGAATGAGCATTACTGTAATGAATGATATCTGCACTAAGAAAAGTAATACTCTTCCTGTAAAAGAGTTTCTAGGTTTTTGTTCCTAAAAGGTGTTGGACCACTAGTGTCAGCATTTAATTCCTTGCCTTATATGCAATTGTGGCTGCTATTTGGAAGGAGGTCTGTAGAGGAGACCGCATGACAAAGAAGCAACCTTGGAAAAGAAGTGAAGTACGAGTCCGTACAAAATCTAGTCTGGCCAAGGAGATTTCAACAGTACCCTCTAAAATTTGTTTCCAACTACAACACTGACCATGAGCATCTCAAAAACATTTGCTTATAATAAAATAAAATCTAAAAAGAAAATGTTTTGAAGTTAAAAAAATAAATAAATAAAAATATAAAACTAATAAATCAAATTTCAGTTCTTTGTTGAAATTCAAATATTCGAACACCACCTATATTACAGTGTGCATCTCGAAAAAAGCTCCACTAATAATTATTTCAAACAAAATCACTTTTAGAAAAACCATAACACACAGAAATAAAAAGTAAAAAAAATTGAGAACAAAAGGTCATGATAATATAAATAACAATATAAAAATTGGTGTATAAATAACACAAAATAAAATAATTTAGAAGCAGACTAACTTAGAAATCAAGAGAATTAAGCTATAGATTGAATTTTATATCCAAGAATTCTCATGACACACACTATGAAGAGGAATAACAAGATCACCCCACATGAATAATGTGAATTATATCTTAAAGTAGATTAACCCTTTCAGCCACGAATTATAATCTTCGTTTATAAAAGTCTAATTTTGTTCTTGACTCCTTTTAAGTTATTGTGAATTGCCCACAGTCTCATTTTTACAGCATCATGCCTAGATTTCCAGATATGAACTGTCCATTTGAGAGGACAAGGTGGCTAAAAGGACTTGTCAACAGCTGTCCATGAAGCGGCATTGAAGTTGCTGTCCTCTTAGAGGACGCAGTGAATGAAAGGGTTAATTATTTATGTTATTCTTAATTCAAATTGTTAGTAAGCATATAATGGACAAATGCATGGAATTCCAAAAAGAAATATGAAGAAAAATTAAAATAATATTGATAAATCAACAATGGAGTAATTCTATTACTCTTCTGGGTAGCAGGAGGGTTAATGAAGGACTTAAACAAAATACAAAAGTATAATAATTTTAATAGAACATTCAATCTTACATTTAGAATTCGGACACTTTTTCTGTGCATTTTCTGACTGTTAGTTAATGGAGTAAATTGTGTTAAAAGACAGAGAGAAAGGCTCTGCGCATGCGCAGAACACCACCTGCACTACTACATTTCCAAAAAACTTTAATTTTTCTCTCTGAGTAAAGAATGCATCTGCCTATCATGTTCTAAAAAGCGTATATTTCCTGCTTCTGTTGTGTTTATTTAATTTGTGGGGATAACGCAATAATGTATTTGTGTATTACGCTGTGCTAAGTAGGCCTCCTTGAACTTATATTTTTGTAGTGAGTTATAGCGAGGCAATTTCACACCACTCTGGCATCGGCTGAATGCACAGGTTATGTGTTAGAAGTCTACAAGTAAGTATTCTTATTTTCTACAAATACATAAAAGGTTAAGTAACACCATAAAACACTATTTTTTAAATGTAGAAATCATGAAAATCCATAACCACATCTTGGCAATTAGACGTACTTGATGCTAGAAAAATTTGGGTTTGAACTGAGTGTAATCAGTGCAGTGCTTGCACAAAGTCAGGAGAATTGAAGGAATTTTCTTAATATGGTAATGGGCATTGTGGTGGATGAACATTACAGTATGATGTTGAGAACAAAATATATACTGTAAACTGTAGAAAGAACTGGATGGTATGTTTGGAAACACTGCTTCAATTCCACATCAAGTAAACGTTTATAATAGCATGTTGGACTTTGCTCTGTGTTATGGATGAACATTGCTACATCTTTAGCTATAAAGTTCCCGAAGATCTGGCATTCATCCTCTACATGTTGCCTTGCTGCAGATGCCATCAGAATTTCAAATATGCCATATTCAGTCCCTATTCCTCGAGTCTTCGTTTTTTAGACATGAAAGGTGGAGATGAAGGTGTATTGTCTTTATCATTGTTGTTCTTTCTGTTTCTTTTTTAGCAGCAATGGAACTCAGGGAAGTTTGAGGGGTCCACTCTGTATTATTCTATCTGTGGCATTTGAAGAGTCAACTTTAAAAAAATCTTTTATTCATTTGGAACAACTGGATAATGCCTACCATACAGCAGTGCCAACTATGCTCGCCATTAGAGGAGGGGCTCAGGACAGGAAAAACTTGGCTGTGAGATCAAACTGCGCATGCGCGGACTTCTCTTGTAGTGCTAGCGCGATACTTATCTGGATTTATTTTCGCGTGTACATTCCAAATCAAATGAAGAAACCTTTGTATTACACATCTTGCATATACGAAGGTTAGGTTTGGTTAGTTTAGGTTTTTATTAACCAAGTCCGCGCATGCGTAACTAAATTTCATAGTCAAGTTCTTCCTGTCATGAGCTGCATGTGTCATTAGTGACCAGGCCATACTAAGCCATGTGAAACAAAAGAGAATCGAAATGTTGCTAGTAAAATTGGTGATGATATTTTTGAATAATTGCCTGCACTTGTTAAATGTAAGATCTATGGAGTATAATGGCGATTTTTAATACACTAAAAGAAAATGCACATTTTCGAAGATATCATAACACTTTACCACAGCGAAATTAAGGAGAAATATTTTCTAATTTAATTTTTTTATTGGGTTATTTTACGATGCTGTATCAACATCTACGTTATTTAGCGTCTGAATGATATGAAGGTGATAATGCCGGTGAAATGAGTCCGGGGTCCAACACCGAAAGTTACCCAGCATTTGCTCGTATTGGGTTGAGGGAAAACCCCGGAAAAAACCTCAGCCAGATAACTTGCCCTGACCGGGATTCGAACCCGGGCCACCTGGTTTCGCGGCCAGACGTGCTGACCGTTATTCCACAGGTGTGGACAAGGAGAAATATGATGTGGTCCAGGGAATATCGTTGAAATCAACAGTGTATGTAATTGACATTAATACATTATCTCCTCGTCAAACCCCATCCAACCTTAGCACTGGCAAAGTGTGTAATTAACACTAATGTACTTATCTCCTCATCAAACCTTATCTAACCTTGTTGCTGAAGTCTATTTTATATCATGGAGTGCAGTTTGGTAGCTCCTTTGAACACCCACTTACAGATTTATGACTTTCTACACAAACACCTCTGACCAGTCCATCGTCCCAACATTGCACAGTTGCCACAATCTTGGCGACCTTCGAAATGAGAGGATTCGTGGCCGTCATCCTCATCTGGACACCATGTGTTTTGAAAAAAAAAACAACGTAATATCACGATACCACGAGCCGACTGCTCAATGAATACTACAGAATACACTCTCAATTATACTTTCATGTTAACTGATGGGATTCTAGGAATTCAGAAAATCTTTGGCAACTCTGCCTCCACGTGGATTTGACAGGATCCTGTCAATTCTTCTGAACGAGGGTTGTGATTGGTTACTAACAGGCAAAGACAAGATTTTCGTCACAGTAAGAACACATTTATTTATGACAACCAATTAGTAGGGGGCAGTAGAAGGTCTATCGGCAAAGTCCTTTCTGTGAAACTGCACTCCATGGACTATAATAGTGAAGCTCTCTCTCAGTAATGTTGAGAATGAGGGAGCGAACAAGCAAAAAATAAATTTCTCCTGGTAATGACGTCAATGTTGGCAACATTGTGTACTTGATTATCATTGTAATGCCACGTTGAAAGCTGCGGTACCTAATTCTCCAGTTTAGTGATTTATTTTTTTCTGTTGTGCTTTAAAATTATTCAATCAGTCATTTGAGAAACTACACATGTTCCTTTCTGCTAGGTTTCAGAAAAGTGTATAAAACTGCCAGCTATATATGATTTGCAATATTTTTTACTATTCTTAAGAAACTTACCTTGTAACATGAAGGCGCAATGGGGTCCAAAATGTCCAGTGCATGTGTGATTTCTCAAATAAAATATTAGTAGCAAAAAAATCGGTATATTTTTGCTTTAAGTACAATACATTGTTGTTAAATTACATTTATATGCCATAATTGAATTATATATTTTAAACTTTCCTTTACAATGCGAAAATGAAAGGCAAAATTCTATACTTTTTGTAGCTACAAACATTCATATATTAAAGCTCTTCAGGTGCTGTAAAATATTTTGATTTCATCCTCATTGGGAAAATACTTTGTAGCTTTTTTACATCATCTCCAACACAACATTATATTTTAAATTAGCATATGAATAATTTTGCAACCAGCATACAGTACATGTGCTTACTTTTGTCATTATCCCAGTGAATGTACGCATGTTACTTTAATTTACATTATGTTATCTCAAAACCCGAAATCCATCAAAACCAGTTTCAAATAGGTCTAGTAAAAACTAGTTTAAGCAAACAAAGGCATAAACAAAAAGCATATATGTAAAGCGAGTTTTTGCAAGGTCTAGCCCAGCTCTGGGCACAACAGGGAAGTGAAACAGAACTCTGAAACCCCCACCCATGTCTTTTTCGCTTACACTGCCTTATAAACAAACACACAGTTGGCGCTATGCATCAGTGATGGATTGCAGGTAACCAGCGAGAGCTGAAAGTTTGTAAAAACTATGACGCCTGCCTTATACAATCTGTCACTGAGCAATGCTTTTCTTCCTGTCTACTCGTCTCAGCCGGGGAAGGTGGAATGGGGAGTTAAGGGGAAATCTGCAATGACTCGATTGAGTTACTAGTGCCCAGGCCTGGTCTAGCCTAAACAAACCAAACCGAACCTGTCACTGATTCTAGACCTTATGAAAACTCGCTTTTTATCTACCTACATTTGTTTAAGCGGATCCGCTGAGTTTGCTCTGTGGCAGCATGTCTGCCTTCAGACTAGATTAGCTGGCCTGGGTTCAATCCGGCAGGATCAGAGATTTTCATGTAAAATATCTATCTCGGGATTAGGAAAAATGGCAGTGCACAACTTCTAATCACTAGATTGTGCATCAATATGCCTGGGTTAAATCCCAGATCTCTTCACAGTGCATATGAAGAGAAGACATATGTCACCATTGATAGTAATTAGTCCGTCAGATGGGGATGTTAAGCCTGTCGGCCCCCTTGGTGCTATTCCACAGGAGTAGGCTATGTATCAGCACCGGGTTTCCCCTTATTCCTTCCTCATCTTCATCATCCCCACCATTCACTACGCTAGCCTACACTTACACACACGCTCACCCTAGTTCACGACATAACTCTTCACATGATACACATCATGTACAGCGTGGCTCACCAAATCAATGTACAAATTGAAAATGGGTCACAGTCCTGCCATCTACCTGAAATATGTGGAAACCGAATCATGCAAGTGAAGTGGGTAGGCATTAGATACACGCACACATTTGAGCTAGTTTTTACTAGGTGAAACTGGTTTTGACGGATTTCGGGTTTTAACAGTACCGGTAACATATACATTTTCAAATTAACATGCACATACAGCTTACACAGCATAGATTTACCTCTAATAAATAAGGTTTTTTTGCAGATAGATGAATGAACGTTATTTAGAATCATATATTCATTTCCTGCTGCCTCTAACTTTTTGCTTTCATTGCCAGACTCTTTCAACCTTCCCTTCTTAATGACTGGTTCAGGAATTTGAAACAATATATTATACGCAACTACCTCATTATACTCACTAAGCTATAACACCAAATACAGGAGACCAGCTGTTACAATATGTTGAAGGAGGGAAATGCACACGAAAGTCATTGCTACTTGACACTTTTGTAAGGAAAGTGGCTTGGCTAACTGGGTTGTGACGTCATTGAAGCCGTTTGATGCTCATAGGAACTACCAGTACTTACTAAGTTACGAATTTCACTTAGCACTCTTGTAGGGAAATGCAGAATATGAAATAACTTCATTCTACAATAAATATGAATTGTACTTCTTTATTTACTTGTTTCCTTGTTTGTTTATTTATTTTTCATTTTGCTCTTTAGCCCTTTTGTAAGGTTAAGTAGGTATTCAATTCAAAGTGAGTTACCACAGCTTTTTTTTCCATAATGAAGGATGGATTCCTTAGCAAAATAATTTAGCGTGAATATCTATATGAACTTATCATAGGAAATGGAAATTTTGTGCTCACACTAAATATGTTTAAAATGTGACAGCATCATGCATTATACAAGTTGGTATTGAAATAAAATTGAACTTACAGTGTTTAATCCTTCTCGAGGCTTGTCCTTCCATAGAAACAGCAAAGTCTTGAATACTAATCGTGTATTCTGATATATTATATCATCAGTTCCAATAAATGAAACTTTTGAAATAAAAAATATGTAAAAAGATGGGAAATTTCCTAGTACCCGGTACTCGCTGCATAAGCTGTTAAGTCAGCCATTGTTGTATAGTCATAAAAGATGTATATTTGCCCTGGACCAAAAATATATTACAAACTGACTAGAATCACATCCAGTAACAAACTATTAAAATTCTTTCCAGAAAGAAGCCACTGTGTAAACACAAACACGACCTATGTAACAAGTACCAGGTACTAGGAAACTACCACTATATCTAAATACTGGTAGGCCTATATACATCTTTTGGTATATAGTAGGCTATATAGCAATGAAATGATTCAGTAGAAATTAATATAATGCAATTGAAAGCTATCACATTTTCACATGTTGTGTCATTCAGTCAGATCACTGTTTGTTTAATTTGTCCACAATGTAGAACTGGTTGTTAAATGTTTTAAATTAAAAAAAAATAGCATTTACAGGCTGGAAGAACACTGACAATACGATATTATCAAGCATTTTAATATTACACAAAACATAATGTAATAGTTATTTAGATACCAATGTCGTAACGTTTTATTTTACAATACGAGATTTTGTCAAACAAGGCTGCAGGCCGAGTTTGATAACCAGTCTACTATTGTAATATGAAGTTACGACATGTGTATCGTACAAAGTTTTATCCTCTTTGATAAAAAAAAATAATGTAAAATTGAATACTGTATTGTCTAAATGTAAAATTTTTATTGCCAGTTATATACATTTGCTTTGTAGGTGATCGATTCATATAGAGGGCCCTGTACGAGAAACATTTGAAGCTATATACATTTGCTTTGTAAGTGATCAATTCATATAGAGGGCCATGTACAAGAAACATTTGAAGAATGTTATTATTGTCGGTATTGTCACCATGACTATTTATAAATATAAGTGTCAATGGTATTGCATTAACAGCTGTACTGATTTATTAATTCCACCAAAATCGCGACAGAGGTATGAAGAGGAATATAAGAAGTTTGAAGAGTGGTGTAAAAAAAAAAAGTAGAGAATATTTCTGAAAAGTTTATGCTGGAATATTTTTCAATGAAAAGTGAAAAGAAGAAATCAAGTTCTCTGTGGATTCATTATTCTATGCTGCGGTGTACAATATCACTGAAGAAAAACGTGGACATCAGTAAGTAGACACAAATTGTTAGCTTTTTAAAGCAAGAAAGTGAATTGTGAAAATGTTCCTATTAATGTGTATAACAAAAGAAACGCTTACAAAGACAAGCATCCTGCTGCTCCAAAGTTGCACTCGGGCATGGGTTCGATTCCAGCTTGTGCTCATTACTGGTAGTTTTTTCCAAGCTTTCTCCAACCATAAGGCGAATGCGAATGTCAGGTAATCTATGGCGAACCCTCGGCCTCATCTTGCCAAATATCATCACGCTATTACCAATACAATCGATGCCAAATGTCCTAGTAGTTAATACAGGGTCGTTCAATAACCAACTAAAAGAATTGCAGAGAGCAATCAGAGTAGTATAATGAAGCATTAATGGTTGAAGTGTTGATCAAAATTTTTTGTGGTGGTGGTAGCATTATGTGTAAGAAAAGTAAATAGTTGGTGTACTATGGTTGATGTTTAAGAAAGTTAATATAGTGCTAATAGTACCTCCCTCATGCCACTAACTCTGCTACAGAAAAGAAAATAAAATTATGCCTTAATAAACTCTTGATTATCCTTCAGAACTGTTGTATTCAAGATTTAAAGTATTTGACTTCCATCATATTTATAACAAGATGTATTACTGAATTTCGTACATAAAAACCGAAATATGTTTAATTTATATTCACATAAATATAAAACCAAAAGCTCAGAAAACACATATTATGCTTAACAGAACCTAAATATGTATCATAGCTGTAGCATATATTCACAGTAGCAACTTCAGTTCAAGGCTTTATAACATGATAACTTAATAGCTAAATTCTCAAATATACAATTTACTAATACTCCTTATTTCAAAAAATCAATTAAAAATTGCTGTTTAGAGAGAAAATTTAAGGTTCAATTATTGTGATATGTTTTTTCTTCTTCTTTTTTCTTTTTCTTTTTTTACATTTTACTCTGTTATTTAATAAAATATCTTATGTGGAATGCCCTCTGAGCACGAGTATGGAACTTACTCTTTCTGGGGATGTTAGAATGTTTTTATATAAAAAAAGCAATATGTATCTTTGTTCTACGAGGGTATTCATAAAGTAGCCGTTTATTTCTTACAAACCTGTGAATGACATTACAAAATTGGGTTACAATACGTTTGAAATTATACACTCTAATTTATTTTTCCACACAGTTTCCAGTCACATTGAGACACTTGTAGCGTTTGACGAGCTTTGAAATTCCGCAATTGTAGAATTCGGCCAACCTACAACGCTGGTTTTCAACTCTTCGTCATTGTCAAAGCGCTTCGAGCCAAGCCACGTTTTCATGTGCATGAAGAGATGGTAATCGCTAGGCACCAAATCTGGGCTATAGGGAGGGTGATCCAATACTTCCCAGTCGTACTCTTGCAGTTTGGTCGCAGTACGACACGCTCTATGCGGCCGGGCGTTGTCATGCAGGAAAATCACCCCAGAGCTCAACATGCCACGATGTTTGTTTTAAATTGCCCTTTTTAAGTTTGTTAGTGTATTACAGTAACGCTCAGCGTTAAAAGTGGCATTCCTCTCCAAGAACTCCACTAGCAAATTTCCTTTTCTGTCCCAGAAGACAGTTGTCATAAGTTCCCTCGTGGAAAGTGTTTGACGACACTTTGTGGATTTTATCGGGGAGTGAGTATGGCCCCACTGCATTGATTCAAGTTTTGTTTCTGCATTCACATACAGCACCCAAGTCTCATCTGCTGCCCTCTTCTGCTGAGCCTTTTGTTCCTCAGGAGTTTAGGCATCCATCTGGCAGAAAGTTTCCAGTAGCCCAAATCTTCGGTAATCACTTTGTACACAAGAGTACGACTAATCTGTGGAAAATCCTCACTAAGCTCTGACATGGTAAATCTGCGGTTTGCTCTAACCTTTTCGTCAACGAATCAGATCTGCATTCACGATACTCGGTCGACCACTTCTCTCTTCATCATGGACATTGGTTCGCCTATTTTTGAACATACGGCACCATTGTCTTACACCACCTTCACTCATTACGTCTGGCATATAATGTCCACAAAATCGGCGATGAATTTCACTGGCTTTACAGTTTTTAGCCACAAGAAATCTTGTTACAGAAAGTACCTCACACCTGGCGGGACTTACGATTGCAGCACACATTTTGACAGGAACAAAGGCACGACCTTGACTCTACCGCTGCTTGACGCGTACTGCTTCAAGGTACACTCCACCGCAAGAGCGGCGCCACTGTCTCTGTTTTTACGCACGCTATATGAAAACGGAAGTTATTTTATGAATAGCCCTCATAGCAATAAAGTATTATTATTATTATATTGTTGTTTCAGTACATCACTGCCACTTCTTTTGAATGCCATAGTGTATTTTTGGTCTAGAGTAGGGTGACCAGATTTACAAAATAAAAAAACGAGACATTTATTAAAGTTGACATGAATCAACATTTTATCTAAACATTCATTATTAGCCTACTTGTGTTTATATACTGTCAGTGAGCAATAAGGTCCAGTCTTATTTATTTTAAAGTAATAAATACTACACTGTTTACAATAACTAGGCTATAATAATTGTTGTTTTCTAAGGCCAGACGTTTGACAACAAAGTCATTTGACCTCTTGCATCCAATATTTTTCAAAGATATTATCATGGCCAGCCACTGAAGCACAGATTTTGAGGTGTTCCGAATCCATTTCTTGGTTTGAGTTGCACAATGGGCAGTTAGGGGACTGATATATTCCAATTCTATCCAGGTGTTTGGCCAAACAATCATGGCCTGTTGCCAATCTAAATACAGCCACAGACGAGTTTCGTGGTAAATCGGGAATTAACTGTGGATTATGATGCAGAGAGTTCCATTTTTTCCCTTGAGATTGCGTTATCAAATTTTGTTTGTTGAAGTCTAAGTATGTAGATTTAATAAATCTTTTCACAGAGTAATACGTAGAGTTAGTAACAGGTCTGTAAGTAGCAGTGCTGCCCTTCTTTGCTAATGCATCCGCAATCTCTTTTCCCAGGATTCCACAATGGGATGGTATCCATTGGAATACAGTTCTTTTATTGAGTGATATTAATTGAGAGAGCATTTTAGTTATTTCTGCTGTTTGAGATGAAGGTGTGTGTTTAGAGACTATTGATAGAATAGCTGTTTTGGAGTCTGACAAAATAACTGCATTCTTAAATTTATTGATGTGGCATAGAAGATTCCTGAGACTTTCACTTATTGCAGTGATTTCTCCATCAAAACTTGTTGTTCCATACCCAAGAGATCTATAAAGTGAGAAGAGTATGTAATAGAGTAGTATGGATACTTGGCTTAAGTCACTGTTCACAATTTTTTATGTGGCAGCTAGTCTGAATTAAATAGGTTAACTTATCTGTTTAAAAATACTTCAGATTAATTGGACCTTACAATTATATTCATGTCACTGTATTCTGAACTTGTTTCGTGAAAAAATTTTTTGCCTCACAGTGGTGATATTCAAGAAATTTAACACCAGTTCACTCATGTGTACCTATGTTAAACATATACGGTATATGTCCATGGTAATTGCAAATATTACAGAGAAATAATAAGTATTTTAACATTCTCCATGAAGATCAACTGTACAATCTGCATCATATTTCTTTGATGAGTGAATTTGCTGTAGAAGTGTTGGCTTTTCCTTCAAGAAACTATAAAAGTCCATGCAAGACACATTTTTGAAATTACATTTTGTGATTATGGTTTTAACTGGAAACTGATTCCTTTCATCAGACCAAATTGAATTCAACAATGAAAACACTCTTTCTTATGATGCATTGGTACCAGGTATTCCTAACACAAAACTTACAATCTGAATTATATTTGTAAAACTAAGTTAATGTATTTATCTTTCATAATAAAATAAAAGAAAAATAAATATCTTAATGATAATTTAGGGAAATGCGATGCCATTTAAAAAAACGAGACATTTGGCGCACCGAGCATACTTTTCTCGGGACAGGGGACAAGAAGCTGAAAAAAGGGAAAATCCCGTCTGGTTACCCTAGTCTAGAGAAAATATTAATACTTTCTTACGAAAACGTTCCTATTTTTTACGAGTATTACTGTAAAAGAAGTGTATTTTCCCTGGACCAAAAATACAATATGGCATGCTAGAAAGTGGCAGTGATGTGCTAAATATTTAAGGCCGTATTCCATCGTTTTTCGTATTCATAAATCAGTGTTAGCGATATGATATGATTTGAATTCTGTACAAGTAACCAGTGGATAGCCGGGGGCTAGCTTAGTACGCTCATAGTGCATGCTGCGAAATGTCTATGAATATCACCCATAATGTTAAACTAACTTGATGTAACAGTAGATGATAAAAAGTACTCTGCATATATATTCTGTACTGGTACTAGCGTGATACATTGCGATTTTCCTTTATTTATAGCTGCTTATTATTACCTTATTTACTATTTTTTATAATAAAATTTTGAAATTTGTAGTTATTAGGAGAGAGAACCAAAAATGATAGGAAATTAGAATATCACCACTGCATTTATACATATCTGCTTTCGTTATTCCTGTGATTTTCTTTAGTTTTGCTTTCTCCCCTCAGAGAGATGGAAGAATGACGGTCATTTTCTTGTGGTACTATTCCTCAAAGTTTTGTTGGAATGCCTTAAATATTTTGCATTCTACAGAATTTCTTTTATTATTCATTAAAGTGTGTTGTATTTTGTTCAATGCACTCTATGTTCGCTGTTGATGAAGACTGAAATAAATGTTATATGCACAACCACACTTCATGCAGTTCGAGCATGCTAAACCCCTTTTGATGTCACGGCGAAAAACCGACAAGCTATGGAACACAGCAGTTCAAGTAAGACAGGATACACACCAGAGGCGGTTCCTCGGGGGAGGGAAGGGAGGAACGTCCTCCTCACATTTTTCTTCTTTCGAAAGTAAATACCAAATAAAATATGTGCCTTGAAATTCAAGGAAGATTCGATAATTTTTAAGTTCACAGCTATAAGAAAACCTCGGTTGATCGAGTTTTAAACGATGCGCGCTCATGTGCTGCTAGAAACTGTAAGAAAGGTGCGAGATTGTTTGTGCGGAGGAAAGCCAAGCCATTCCTCCTTTACTGCAGTTAGCACACATAGAGCTCTATATAGACAGAGTACCGCAAAGGTCGACGGTGGACCCAAGCTCTCGCTCTGTTAACATTGCTGGAATAGGGAAATTGACGCGCTCTCTCAGTTTTTATGCTGTAAATTCCATTCTAGAGCACTGATAATAATTGTAAATATACTGACATGTAGCTAAATGTCTCACGCATGACACTATGAACTTTTAAATGTAATATCTCAATTAGAAGCGTTGCAAATACATGTTATTCGTGCATCAGCTCTGGCAAAAAGGGAGAGCAAATATATAATGTAGGCGTACTGCAAGTATTATTCCATGATATGTTTGAACTAGAAAACTCTGGCAGACCATAACACTCTTGTTTTACAAGTAGAATTTTAAGAAGTATATTATGTAGTTTGATGGCAGTTACTTACATACAATATCGAACAGAATACATGAAATAGGTGACTGGCCTATTCAGTTTCAGTGGAACTCTTCACTTTCATATTTGTTTGCAATATTCTCCAATAAAAGCTCAATATTGTAGTAATTTTAGTACATTTGTTTTTAAAGCAAACACAAACTTATAGATAAATAAATTAGAACATTGAAATAAAATTATTTGAAGCAAATACTCGAATATAAAATTATTATAATCATGGCCATTTTCGGTCACTCTCAGTAAAATGCTTTGCCTGAAATATGTTTGTAAGGCTAGCATTTATTGTCGAGATTGATGGAAGAAGTGCGTAGCTAAAAATGCAGTTATGAGAAAATTAGTAAAAAATGCACCAATAAAAAATTTAGTTAAAATTCTCATACTTTCATAAAGGAATCTTTACAATAGTTCGTAGGTGAAATTACACTTTACTCAATTTTTAACGGTTTAATAATAATAATAATAATAATAATAATAATAATAATAATAATAATAATAATAATAATAATAATAATAATAATAACAATAATAATAATGGCTTTATTTAACCTGGCAGAGTTAAGGCCGCAAGGCCTTCTCTTACACTCAACCAGGATTGAAACTTCCTTACATAGTTGAACAACAACTGGATCGGAATTAAGTAATTACATACTGATACGATTTAGGTACACAATGAAATCAAAATAGGTAGTTACATAAAAATTTACTCATAAAATAAAAATAAACATAGTGGAATACATATTAATGTTGTTAGAATCAAATAATAATCACACAAAAACAGAAGCCGATAATTCAATAAAAAATGTACACAGTAAAATTGAAAATAAACACATTGGAATACATATTAGTATCAGATTACAAGTAGGCCTAAGTAAGATTCACATAATTAAAGCAGAAACCGACTATTGAATAAAATGTTCACAACAAAAAATAGACTAATAATAATAAATAATATAAAACAACACAGTGGGATACATATTGGTGTTAAGTGATAAATAAACACGATTTATACGATTACACAATAAAAATAAGATACAAAAAATAAAAGTAAATACAGTGGAATACATTGCATTAAATATTTGCAACGCGTTAGGTCTGGCAACTCATCATAAGATATTTTTCTAATTTCCATTTAAAAAAAAAATAAAGTTCGGCAGCTCTTGGCTTCAGGTGGCAGAGAATTTCAGTGACGAGAAGTAGCAATAGTGAAAGATGGTTTAGTAACCTAATTTTACTATTAGGCCTATGGTTTCTCATTTTCTTGAGTTACGTCATTATTCCAGTTTCAGATGCTTGTTTTTAATAAAATAGAGTAATATCAAGGTTTATGACTTAGTTCGAACTATTGTTACATTCTACAGGCACCAGAGAATCATATTCTGCAGTAATTATCTGAAATGAGTACGTAACCTGACTTAGGGAGTTCTTCCATCCATATTGTCAATTTTAACATTGTAATCTTTGTAATGGGACCTAAATTATTTCAAAGTTCGAACTGTCTCTCTCATTCCAACACTTCTACTACCACACTTTGCACTACTCCTCGATTTATCATGCCCTTTTAATTAATAACAAAATAATATTTTGTTTCATTTCATTTAGGAATATCTGTAATATGTTCGGAGACTTATTTAGAGGATAGTTTTTAGTTATACTGGTCAATAATGTGTTGTAACTTTACATTGAAAATCTCCTCTTCGCTACGTAGAATACATGATCGTAAATGAGGAAGAGTTTTGTTGAATAGAGTATTCGGAAAGGCAGAGTCATAAAAGGGAAAGAAAAATATTGACCTTCTGTAAGCAGTAACTATAGGGAGATGTTAAAAGGAAACAAATTTTTAGAGCTCAAGTAATGTTTTTTTCTTCTAGTGATCCTCAAACAGCCACGGTGGACACCGAATTTCTAAAACGAAACATTGAAAGTGTCATCTAACCCACTTACCGGATTACGAAAACAATAACTTTAAAAATGGGTAACTCCTTTTTTATATATAGAATGAAAGTCTCTACTTTTCAGAAATGTTGAAGGGCAAGGTCTGCCGTTTTTCTTTCTTTTCATTGAACTTATGAGACCGTCATGTCTCGTTTTTATGGTTTTATTTCTCTCCCAATTCTAAGTGCACGTGTAACAAAGGTTTTAGGCCTATTTTCAAGAATCTTACATGTGTCAATTTTCCTTTCAAAATAAAGAATGTTTTTTTTGTCCGTCAGCTTTCTAAAATTCTTCTCCAGTACTACTTTGACTTTAAACGTCAGTTTTTTTTTTTTTTTTTTTTGTCTGAGCGCTTCAGTCTGATAGTCACTCTCGACTGTTCTACATTACTTTGTGTTAAGTTAGTGCGTTTTTCGAACAGTGGAAGTGGATCCTTTTGTAGGGAAAAGCGCATAGGGTTTAATGACAAAAAATGTAATTATTAGTTATTAATATTTATCCATGTGTTTGTGTTAAAAATCTGTGTAACGTGTGTATGAAAGACCGTGTGGCTACAGTTTCTAGCATAATAAACTTACGAAATATTAAGTTTATTAATTTTCGTATAGTGTCATTTCTATGGATCGGCTGCTAATAAAAACAATAAAGGTGACAAAGAAAAAAATCAGAATACCGTCATCGCCTGGATGTTGCACCAGACAGAGAATTCAACTTTGTTCAATTTTCCCCAACTTCAGAGAAATTTGTCACACGAGGTAACAGCAACTTCCTCCATGATAGAAATTATAAAGTATTATTTTCATAGCTGTGCATGCAATTGCTGAAATTATAGAAATATTAGTATACAGCAGTACAGAGCTCCAAGGTAAGCTTGTCCATTTTGCGCTACCTTTGCCTTATATAATCCGTACTTAGTATGATAATTTACTTCCTAAATGGACACGCGGTTTATCCTTGCCACCCAAATTTTTCTTCTTTCCTTATCTCTCTGCTCTTGAGGTATCCGATAAAGATGTACACCTTTCTCTTGCCTTGTGTAACATCCATATGCACAACATTGTGGCATTTTACTGCCATTAAACTTAGAAGAAAATTGGTATTTAACTGAATTCAATGGTTTTCTTATGCTACTACTAGCGGGCTTTGGGTCCAGAGAAGCGCGCGAGGTCACGTGAACCAATCAGAGCACCGCATTGTCGGCAAGCGGTAGGGAAGACAGTTGCGGTACTCTATATATATAGAGCTCTAAGCACACATAGACAACAGCGCACTAGTGGCCAGAGAAAGAAGCAGAGTTTTAAAGCGAGTAAATGAACGGAGAGGGAGGAGATCCTCCTCTGAATCAGTCATGGGCGGGAAATAGAAACCGATTGGTCGTGCAGCAAGCTCACTATCGCTGCCATCTAACGATCTTGCCTTCAACCAGACTATAACACATCTAGGAGGAGGCACAATAAAATAGTTTTAACGCAACGCTATGAAAGACACCGTATAAACTTTTTCTTCTAAAATTATAAATAAAAAATATTATTCATTGCACTTTATATAGGCTACTATTCATGGTTTGAAACTTTCAAGGATATTTGAAAGTTAAAGTCGTGTTTATATAAAACAGAGAGGAAGTTAGTTCTACGTTGGTATCACAGATCTTTTTGGCCCCTGAAATTCACTTCTATTCATTGTTTACTACACAGGGCAACAGCCAAGTTGTCAGTTTTTTACAAATATATTTGAAATTGAAAGTAGGTACTCCAAACTACTTTATTTTTAACATAAAAAATTGGCCACCGGCAACTTTGAACACTAATGGTAGTATGACTTTACAAGAACTGATATTCTTCAAAAGCATGTGATACTGAACTTGTAAAATGTACATGTGGCAACACAGACCACGTGGGTGGATGCAGTGTTCTCGCTTTCCTCAGATTATTTCCCATTCCCATTTCCGCGGTTCCGATTACGTGTTAGTAGCTATAGTCTCTTCCAACACGTGTGATGCTGTAGTGTGCTCGAAAAATGCTGCGAGGTGAATTTCCTTGTAATTGTTAATTTGTGCAATTATTCAACAATGAATGGAAGTGAAAACATTATATTTTATGAAAAATTTAGGAAACTCAGTTTACAAGAACAGATTATTGCCATACAGAAGGGAAGGCCAACCCCAACCCTACCTGGTCTTACATGTGTGCATGTTGGCTAATTTGTAGCATGTTTCATTCAAGAAGGTGTCATTTCGTCCTGTTACCTTTTTTCCTCCTCTTAAGAAATACGCAGGAGCCGCCACTGATACACACCAGTCGATACAGACACATGAAGCAGTATGCATGGAACATTAAGCATGCATCAAAGGAGAATAAACGAACGCCTTTAGGTGCTACTAGTCAGGCCAGATAATGCAAGACATAAGCAACATAATGCATGTGCCTTGCATCATAACCAAGATAAAACATGCTGATTCTTTGTGTCGTACTTCATGCAACCTGGCCACTACAGCCCAGAGTTCAATTGTCAGTGTACACTTTCTGATCATGATGGACTACCAGAAATAATGTGATGGAGAGGTATCCAGTTATTTACGACTATACAGGAGCAGATTATTCAAAGAAGAATCTCAGAGATAAAATTTGGGCGGGGATAGCTGCAGAAATGAAACATAAACTGAAATAGGATTGTCCGGGAAAGTAGCTATTTAGTTCTCGTACATGTATTATTCATTTATTTATTTGTTTTAAAATATAAATCTCCACTTAAATATAAATATCCCACTTCATAACAAGTGTTATTAAGTCACTGGGAATTAATTGTCAAGGAAGAGCTACGCTACACTTAAAAAAATAAGAAACTGACCTATCCCTCATATAGACATTTTCATCTGTAAGTCGGTCACCCTATGGTGTGTGGAAATCATTTCGAACTACTGTGGCATCAAAGTCTGGAATATTTTCCACTGTAGGTTGGCACATTTTTCTTTCTCTTGTTTTCACAAAGTTGTACAGAATACATGCACACTTGATAATGATACCAATTGACAGTTAAATGCTGTGTCCAGGACTTTAAATTTAGAACATAACATCCCAAATGCACATTCTACATTCTTTCTAGCCCGGGATAGCATATAGTGAACAATTCGTCGCTCCTTTGTCAATATGATCTTGGGCAATGACCGCATCATATGCTTCAACAAGGGAAATGTCTCATCAGCGAAATAAAAAGAAAGTTTAGTTTATCTTGTGTTCGTAATGGGCAGCACAGCACCAACTAGTGTTGCCAACTCTCCCGTATTTAGCCCCAATTTTTAACAGTCTCCCAACTTCCGTATTTTTCTTCTCTTCGGTCCTTTTTCTCCCTTATTTTTGCATAATATAAACATTTATTTGAAACATTTAATTTTTATAAGGTTGAAGGTGGTTTATATGATGGATTCTGTTGTTCCAGAGCTGCACTGAAATGTGCAGCTAAGCTTATACAAAGTGTGTTTTCTTTTATGAACAGTAAATGAACATATATATACATACATTCATATATGAGGTCTCGCCATCCTCATTGAATAATCGAGACTACTATTTTTTGTTAGTAGTCAACATGTAGATACCTATTAATTTTGAGAAAAATTCGTTCCAGCACCGGGAATCGAACCCAGGGCCTCTCAACTCTGCGTGCTGAGTGCTCTTTCCAACTGAGCTATGCCGGGACACGATCCATGGTGCCAGCCAAACTCTCCTCATTATATCCTCAATGACCTACTACCTGCATTTTAGACATATACCGGTAAGTCATATATGCAGGAGCACATATTTAAATGACTTTATGGCCAATTTTAACAAGCTTGTTAACATTGATATATACCTATACTCACATATGAAGTCTTGCAATCCTCAGATGTTCGAAAAAGGAGTGCGACACTTTAATCAAATCAGAACTGCAAATCACAGTCAACTTAAATTACTCATGTAGGAAATTTTTACAATTTGTTTGAAACTCTTACGCTAGGTAAAATATCTCAAAATACTTTAATTTAAGCCTAACTGCCAAAATGTAGAATAAAATTGTTTTTAGTGCTGCTAACTGAATTTAATTATTTTTCAATTTTTTTATGTCAAATATTTAGACCACTTAATCTCCCGTATTTTCTTCAAAAATAGTTGGCAACCCTAGCACTAACAGTATTTCTACCCAAGTCTTCAACAGAAATCAGAGTGAAAAGTCCATGTGCTTGTGTAATACTCATACATGTTTTCCATCTATTAGGAATATTCACAATTTGTCGCATCTTCAAATAATTCTTTGGACATTCTGTAATATTCTGTGAATCTGTCTGGATGCTGTGCTAACTCTACCAATAAAACACTACAAGTACCATGATTTTCAACGTTTTGGACCAATGAATCCAAAACCTACGCCTTTATCTTCACATTCTTATTATTGACAATAGCAGATCTTCATCATCCAATTACTCCATACTGAATGACTCATTAGATCAAATAACATGGTGTTACGTGTCACGCTCCTTGTGCCATGCATCATGTTTCTTGCATCACCTGGTGTGTAACGTGCCTAATCGATTTTATTCAAGCTATGAACTCAAGTTTCGCACCCAAATTATAAAGTATAGCCCACATAGGAATGCAGCGGGTTTACACCATGAGCTTCGATTGCAAGTCTGGTTGTAGTGTAATTTACCTCTCTGAATGTTACATATTTTTAAATACGAATGTTGTACTTATATTGTACAGGTAATATATGGTTGTTGGTCCAGTATCTAGGCCAGGCATGTCAGAAATCAGACACTGAAAGTGCAGTGTATGTGCGCGGAACGCCGGTCTGTACAGATTGCGTCATTCACATGTTGCTCTTACCAGTTTTTAGCGGGAGGGATGTACAAGAATCTGTTCTGCAATTCTAGTGTTCAATTAAATTGACATTTGGACATAATAAACATACTTAGCAGAGGGTCATTCCACAATAGGTTTCGTTAGTCACAGGACATTCAGAATGTTATGCATCTAAAACTAATAAATATATTCATGTCCTGTTTTTTTAGTTTTATCCAGCTCAAAATCTGCTACTAATTTCATATTAGCTCAATGCAATATCATTATTTACTGAGTAAACAATAATAAAATACAGTGTTAGTCACAGGACCACTTACTGTGGAATGACCCCAGAAGGAAAAAGCACAATTATTGTCAGTGTCTATATTTGACAATAATTGTAACACAAGAAACAATAGACTTACTCAGTTACAATTCACAAAGCAGTCGTTTGTAAAGAATAATTTATTTACATGATTTGTATACAGTATTTAAGAAAATATAAATGTTGCAGTAATTTCGAAACAACAAAAAACGAACACAGTATTTCATTTTACGTAGTAGGTACTGATTATTTCAAAGTAATACTCTTTCATTGTTCCTCAAGCATTATTGGGACCATTGGTGCACAAATGTTAAAGAAATATTTTACTCCCAATTACATGCAATAGGACATTGTGAGGCTTTTACACTGGAATCATTTCCTTGCTGTATATTAATATAAATTCACGTTATTATTATTAATAAATTGGATAAATTAAGCTTAATTTAAATTTATATATAGTTTATTTGGAAAATGTTGAGAGCAAGTATCAGCAACTTGGGAGCGTTACTGAATTGAGTTAAAAGAGTACTTCACAAGCTGTGAAGTGAGTACATCTTCTCTATGTCAGGTTTAAAGATTTATTAACGTAAGTATATTAAGATAATATAGTAACCTGAGATGGAAAATTCGCCATTATGTATTATTTTTCGAGAAAATTTTTCCGCCTTACAAATAGTTGCTTTCTTCCTTGCCTTACAACCTCAAGACCCTCACATGTATTTCTCACTCAATATTCTCATCACTTATCAGCTTATCAAATAAAAGTTGTAAGTCGTCTAACCATTGATGGCTGTGTTAGTACAGACTCCAAAACAACATAGTTGTTATGTTTGTTTCGCCGTGAGAGTACTGATTAAGAAATAAGAGCTGGCTAATATATTTTGAGAACTTTACTAATTTGATTTAAATTCTCACATCACTATTAGGTCCACATGATGTGATGAAAGCCTTTCATTTTAAAATAATTACTGTTGGCTGAGGAAAACATTATAACAGTTATGATACATGATTCGTGATTTCTCTTCGTCGTTATATCTGTGGACTCCTCACTTTATTTTTCATAACACATTCACAATAACAGCTCAATGAGCACACCTGTACTGATCTGTGTTACTGAAACCAAAGCTGTTCTGCTACTGCAGGTAATGTACAGCCCTGTCGCGTTCCCCTCCAAGCCGATTCACTCCCTCCAGGTAGGGGAATAGGAACTCCACATCGCACAGAGACAAGTGCACAATGTGCGCGACTGCACAACGTGCAGGGTTTTGACATGCCTGGTCTAGGCACTTGACAATCAGTCAATCGTTGTCTTGCACTCCAATATTTTTGTATGTTATCATTTGTTCTAGCAATGCTTTGCATCCCTGGATATGTTTCACGTTCATTTCTTCATTTGCATCACACAATACACGGGCTGATGTATGGCAAATTTCTATCCTGTACAGGTGGCTTGTCAAATAATCATGACATGACTTGTTACCAACCTGATTTATGTGGCCCTTGAGGGATTATCTCGGGGTTAATCATTCAAAATTTTCAGGTTTTATCGTTTGCTCCATCCGAATTTTATTGTTTTGGGCAGATCTGAATTTACTTAGAAGTACTGATTAGAACTGATCGAACTGATTAGTTGTTTTACAGAATAAAATGGAAGTCTGTTATTGGATGGTTGTAAAATTTCAATTCCCTTTTTAGCCAAAATCTGCTGTTTCATTTTCCTTATGGAACAATGGGAAGGAATCAACTATTTTTTTTTCTGTAGTTTAGTTAGATAATGCACCTTTTTTTTTAATCTTGTATTTCAGCCTTTTTTGTGGTCTGTTGCAAGATTATAGTCTATATGGCTGCCCTTCAATCTGATAATTAGAATTTATTTAATCTGTATAAGAGATATATGTAAATAGGCAGAAATCCATGTAGAGTGTTAGTTGTAAGACCAAAGGGAAAAAGACCTTTTTGGAGGCTTAGACATAAACAGGGGAAAAATATTAAAATGGATTTGAGGGAAGTGGGATATGATGGTAGAGACTGGATTAATCTTGCTCAGGATAGAGATCGATGGCGTGCTTATGTGAGGGTGGCAATGAACCTCCAGGTTCTCTAAAAGCCATTTGTAAGTAATATGTAAATAGCAGTAACTTAAAAATTTATTGTATATTCTCCTACATAATAGTAAAATGAAAAGACAGGCCATATTCATCCCAGTTTCTGCACCTCTTGAATATGATATAAGAGATTCATCCGTATAAATTTGTCAACACTCCGTACGTGTGAATCTTGTCTCAATTGTTTCTATAGCCATAATCTTCAAACCTAGTATATCTGTAGCCTACATATAATATTTGTTTGTAGTTTATAGACATTACTTCAATAGTTTCTTTAAAACTGTAATGATATGTATTGAAACTCATTTTACAACATTTTGTGGTGTCTAAAAATTGCATTAATATTACTGCCAGGATACAAACGAACGTATTTTTCATACTTATTAATTGTTTCGGAACCCTACATAAGAAGTTGAATGTCTTAAGAGGAATGTGATGAAATAGAATGGTGAAGTGTTTGGCAGCAAAAATATATATTTTTCTTGTTTTGTTTTTTCCTCCCAATGTATAATGACCATTATTTCAATATGTAGACAGTGTATATTTCATATGATATGAAAGTACTTTCGTTCCTTCACAGTTTATGACATTGTCACACAATATATGATGTTTCTTTCAAATAATTCACAATTTAATGCATCTTCCATTGTTTTATATGAAACTTTTCATAGCCTATTTTGGGAAAGCTATTGATTGAATTCCCAATATGCTCAGTCAGTTTAAGAGAGCAGTGTATTATGATAATAGATGTTTGAAAGAATTTTAGTTTTGTCCTTTAAAGAGAAAATTTGGTACGAACAAATGTAACTTTTTTTTCTCAAAATACAAGGAGAAAATAGAGAATACATAAAGAAATAAAATACAAGACGATCAAGGTGAAGACAGATGGATGGGCAGGCAGGCAGATAGATTAATTTTTTCCATAATATTCTTACAGTTGCTTTATAGCATAGAATATAGCCTAACATATCCATTTCTTACGTTTAATATATAAAAATGCAAATATAAAATATATACAGAATTAATACCGGTACCTTAATAACAATAATATATTATACAATGCAATATGTTTACCATTTAATAGTACTAAAATATTTACTCAGTACTGTGAAATGTCAAGAATTCATCTACAGAATAAAATGTGTGAGATATTAAGTAATTTTTTAGTTTTACCTTAAATAACGCAGTGATTTGGTAATGATTCTTAATGTCTTCAGGAAGACCATTGAAAATTTTTATTGCCATGTAACGCACTCCCGTTTGATAGCATGATAAATTTGATGATGGTGTATGAAAATCATTATTTCTGCGGGTATTTGTGCTATGTATGGCTGAATTAGTTAGAAAATTTTCTTTATTACGTAAGAGGAAATTTATTAAAGAGCATATGTACTGATTTGTTAAGGTCAGAATCTCTCATTTAAAAAAAAAAATGGTCTATACAATTCTCTAGCCATTGCTCCAACTGTTATTCTAATTGCTGAGGAGACAAGGAGAACAAGTGTGGGTTATTTATAATAACAATAATAATTATTATTATTATTGATACTAATTTATTTATTTATTCTGGTAAAGTTAAGGCCATCAGGCCTTCTCTTCCACTCCACGAGGACAGTGACAGTTAATTCCAGAGTTAGTCCACTGTTGTAGCTGAGTAGTTAGCGAGTCTAACTCCGAACTCAGCGTGCACGGGTTCGATTCCCGGTCGGGACGAGTTGCCTGGGTAAGGTTTTTACGGGGTTTTCCCTCACTCCTATAGATGAATATCAGGTAACTTTATCAGGCAATTGGAACCCCACTCAACTTCGCCACTTCCTTTCCTCCCCAATCATCCTTTCATTCATCATCCCGTTGCTTCTTCTGGTTTTCAGATCGCTCTACAGTGGCCCTCCGAAGCTCCTGGCTCTCTCAACTGGCCTCTGTGGATTGTATTCAATTGATGATGGATAGCTTCTGCAACGGAACCTGGGGCAAACCTTCTCTGTGGAGGACTTCTGCCTCGGACCGTTAAGGAAGCCTTGGAGGGGTTGCAGGAGCAGGAGTGGTACATGGACTCTGTTGGCTGTAGTGACCGGTTGTTAAGGGGGTCAAGTGCTTAGGTCAGTGCGCGTAGGGGATTGATCGGTGGGCATGTAACTCATCCCATATAGGGGGTGTACATTAGACCTCAGGTCGTAGTGCGTGGGATGTTCCCTCCCTCCCTCCTGACAAGAAAAAAAAATTCCAGAGTTATCACTCATAGATACCTGCTGAGGAGAAAGACTTCTACGTGGACAGTGGATACAAAAGAGAACAAGAGGGCGTACATTCATTCATTCATAGGGTTCTGCCAGGGCCTTCACTATAAGTTCTTTATCAGGACTGGATAGCAGAATCATGACGTCATACAAACGGGGCATGCTCTGCATGCCATTTCTCTTGGATATATTTAATAGTGGTGCTTGGCGTTATTTACTCTAGTTAATAGTAAATTATATTAACAAGACAGTAATCAGCATAATTATTATTTTATCTACTACTACTACTACTACTACTACTACTACTACTACTACTACTACTACTACTACTAGTAGTATTGCTATGTACTGCAGTTGTTAAACGAGCGTTGATTGACTTCTTTTCCTATTGTGGATATATGCATGTTCAGGAGTCTTACATGTCGTACCAACATAACTTACGAGACATTACAAACGTTTCACGCTAGTTTGCAATGTTCCAGCGGCATAGAAATTCGGCCATTTTCATACCTCAGGGAAGTGTGCAGGGATAAGAGAATGGAGTGTTATGACAGGCTAGGTTAGTTTAGACTTTTATTATGTAAGGCTAGGTTAGTTTAGACTTTTATTATGTCTTACGTACTTATCTGTGACAGGATAGGTTACGGTAGTTTAGGTTTTGTTATGCCTAGTATAGGCAAATCTGTGTTAGGTTAGTTTAGGCTTTTATTATGCTTTGCATATACGAAACTGTGACAAGTTAGGTTAGGATAGTTTAGGCTTTGTTATGCCTTGTATAGGCGAATCTGTGAAAAGTTAGGTTAGGTTAGTTTAGGATTTTAGTGACAGGTTAGGTTAGTTTAGGCTTTTATTATGCTTTGCATATACGAAACTGTAACAGGTTAGGTTAGGATAGTTTAGGCTTTTGTTATGCTTTGTATAGGCGAATTTGTGAAAAGTTAGGTTAGGTTAGTTTAGGCTTTTATTATGCTTTGCATATACGAAACTGTGACAAGTTAGTTTAGGATAGTTTAGGCTTTTGTTATGCCTTGTATAGGCGAATCTGTGAAAAGTTAGGTTAGGTTAGTTTAGGATTTTAGTGACAGGTTAGGTTAGTTTAGGCTTTTATTATGCTTTGCATATACGACACTGTAACAGGTTAGGTTAGGATATTTTAGGCTTTTGTTATGCCTTGTATAGGCGAATCTGTGATAAGTTAGGTTGGGTTAGATTAGTTTAGGATTTTAGTGTTAGGTTAGGTTAGGCTTTTATTATTGTCAAGATGAAGGTGAAAGCGATAGAGTGTGGCCTCCTTGAACAGGTAGTGATTTTTTTTTTGTTTTCTATGTTGGCAGTTCAAATCTGTCTATGTCTATTCCAAATTCGGCGGAAATCATTCAAAGTTCGTTTCTTACTACTGTTAGTATAGAAAAACGACAGGAATGCGCAGTTCTCTAAAGAAGTAGAATCAGTAAAGTTATTCATCAGATGTCATTTAAATACACACTGTTATCGGTACCTGTTTTTTTTATGAAAGTCTGCACTTTTCTTTTTGTTCCTGAAGCACCGGCAGTACTATCTTGTTTCATTTTAGAATATTATCCAATATAGTTGTGGCTCTAGAAACTAGCATACTTGTGGAATGGTCGCATCACACACTGTAAAGTCACCACTGATACTAACACTTTCACATTGTTCACGTATTAATGTTTTTTAAGTCCCTATTTACACTTGCTATTTGTCGCGCAACATCAAGCGCTTTCTGTCGGCTATATGTAGCATCACCGTTTACACATGACAGATTTTTCGTCCACAAGTCGACGCAAGTTGTTGCGCTTTCTGTCGGCTAAATGTAGTATCACCGTTCACTCTTGGCGGATTTCTCGTCTGCTACCAAGAGGGCTTGATTGAAGGCCTCTTGTCTGCTACTCGAGGCTAGTTGAGCTCGAGCAACGTGTGAATGATGTGGTGAGCCTTTTAAATGAACAAAATGGATTTTAACAACAAGAAGTAGCTGTTTTAGCTTCTGCAGGTTCAAGTGTTTTGTTAGCTTGCACTAATGAGAAGCCAAAAAGAGAGAGAGAGAGAGAGAGAGAGAGAGAGACTGGGAAAGGAGATGGAAGTCCAGAAGGCAGGAGAAAGGGTTATTCCATGTTCTCAGTAAAGATTTCAAACTGGAACAAAATTGTCCAATAGATATTTATTACATTAAAATGAATTGAAAGTTTAATTTTTTTTTCTTGCATATTGACTCCTGATGTTCTTTATTTTTGTTTTGATGTCGGAGGGAATAGTATTGGGACGAACAGACTCCAAATTTTTACAAATAAACTCCAGTGCATTTTCCCTCCAAATCCTATTGTGATAGTCCTTATTTCTGATGTCATAAAAGTATGGAAATTTCTCGTAAAGCTTGATTAATTTCATTTCTTGTTTTTTGTTCCACTCTGACATGATGCTACAAAGCGCGCGGAAAGAGAGAAACAGCTGATTAAAAGTTGTCTGCTACTGCTTTTCCGAACCATGTTCGGGTCCTGTCGCGTCAATTCGGCTGGCCCACCTAGGAAATGTAGCACAGAAATAGAAACAGCTTCTACTCAGCAGATGTCGAAAGGAAAGGAAGGAAATCCGTACTGCGCATGCGCCCGCGCTGTAAGTCGAACGACAAATAGCAAGTGTAAATAGGGACTAAGAGATGCCTTTGATTTGTTGCACTGACGAAGACAGAGTCGAAGAAAATTTAAGAAGTTGGTGTCTCTGAGTCTATGGCGCCAATAAAACACCTGGACGTTATTTGAGTAAATAACTCATGCAGTAGAGGGTTAATGAAGTCGCTCTCATATTTGTCCGAAATTAAACACGGGAACACTTTATATGCCAGTACAGTCACATTTATTACAAATTGTATGCGCCACGAGAGTCCTCTCTGTCTATTATTCTTATATAATTATTCAATTCTACCGTATAACTGGAATATTCCAATGTCTGATGACTGTACAAAATATGTCTACATCTAACACACTTTACTGCTACACTTACACACTTGGCAACATAACATGCAATGTAGTAGGCCTATATCAGCGCCATCATATTATTGTCGGACCATCGGATCTGTGCCCCTTCAGCGCTGTCGTCGTTCTTGAAAAAGTTAACGCCTGTACTCACTCCATTCCACCCGCTTTGCTCCCACCATGTTAAACAGCAAGCCACGAACCTTGCCGAATAGGGATGTTGCCAAACTTCCGTGAAACGGTATCATAAATAACTGGTCCTCCATGCAACAATATCATTTCTTTCAATCAAAATACATCTTGTATTTCTACATTTTTTAAACCTAAATCCCATGTCTCGAATCACTTTCCGCAGCGTTTCTCTCCAACCTTAGAAAATATTGTCTCTCGCAACCTTCAGTAATTTCTTCAATGTCGGAACTTCATTCTACACGGTATAAAATTCTTGTGTCTTTCTTCTTAAAATACACCGGTTCATATCATCTACAAGAATTAAAGGTTCCCTTGGTCTGTTCTTCTCTTCATCTCCTGCACAGCCTCCCTCTCTCCTAATTTTCTTTGTTAGGCGCTCTGACCTGCCTATATTAATTATAAATTACATAAAAATATTGTATTATTAGTATTAGTTAACTAAGTAATTTTAATACGTAATCAATTGAAATAAAATAAGCCCCACCTGTGATCGCAGCTGCTCTTTACGTTGCCTGATTTATAGGAAACAGATATTGACCTGTTTGTTTCTCTTCATCGCAAGATGCTATTACGTACTTGCTTAATAATATTTCTTTCGCCACTCCGTGCTACAGTGTTCATGTTGAGTTGACAACACTGTACTGCAAGTGCAAATAAACTGTCCCGCAAGAAGGCTAAAAATTGTGAGTAGTGGGAGAGAGAAAGGGAGAGAGATAGGAATGCAGGGAGAGAAATGAATTACCGAGGCTGAGAAGGAATTACGGTTCAGTTCGCATATCTTACGGGGGCACAGATCAGATGGTCCGATAATATTTTCCTCTACCTCAACATCCTCACAAACAAAAATAACATCTTCACAACCACATTCCACAACAGCATCTAAATCTCTCCTGTAGTTGCAATCATCTCCACTCCCATTTTGAAGGGATTCTTAAAAGTAGACGTTAGTCGTCCATTACATATTTCTCTAGCATGTTCCAGTTGATTCTATTGTTTTCTGAAAGGAGAGTGATACCTCGAAAACCGCACTAATTCAGGATATTTACAATTGTTACTGCAAACTCGTAAAGCTTTCCTGAAGTCAAATTTTTTACGGGGAAAAGACTTTATGATGTATCTTTATTGTTTGACAGAGTGACGTAATCATCAAAGCTCGGAACTTGGGGACTTGCGTGTCGTGCGCATGAGTAAGGTTACAGGTACAACGTACACAAAGCTCACGCTGCAAGTCAGGGATAGTCGTGTGTACTAAGAAAGTGGTCACATCGAATGACAGGAAGATGGACGAGGAAACTGTGGCATGTCGAAGCCAATGACATTCAGAGAATTACAGGTAAACCGTCTGTTTGAGGAATTAGAAAATACGTGTTATTCGAATGGATATTATAGAAGTTTGAAAATACATTTCTTAAATTTTAGGTACAGAATTTCGTTTAGGAATTCGAAGGAGATACATTATTTCTTCGAATGGAGAGTTTATATTTTGTAAGTTGTGCCACACACAAACTAGAGACTGGAAACCGGCATTCATTGAAAAACATTGCAGTCCCTTAAATTGGTGGAAGATTTGTCCATAGCCATGGATCAAGTAGCAGAGGAACCTACCGTAGAACAAATTGAAAACTATTTTTGAGAAAAGTTTAGGATATACTTATCCTTCTCACATACGAGATCAGCTAGCAATTACTGAAAATCAAACAGAAAACAGTGACAGTGAAAACATTCAGTATTTTAAGTTTGCTCCCGCCACTTCATGAGACTTGGAAATAAGTTTTTCTCGTTTCATATCAGCGAAGAAGTTATGGATCCGAAAACCTTCGAATGTACGTAGTCATACTGTAATAAAATGTACAGAGCAGAACAGTAAATTTGATATATTTCTCATGTTTATTTTTATTATATATGCTATAAAATTAAGTGTTTCAACCTACCATAATACTATCAATATGTTGTTCCAGTCAGAAACCACTTTTATAACAGACCTGACAGTACCTCCGTGCTGGAAGCGGGAGTTTGTTGACATTGAAGTCCTGTCGCTTAGCCACGTGCAAAGACACAAGTCCCCAAGTTCCGAGCTTTGGTAATCATAAATGCTTGCACTGTGGTAACAGGTTCAATTTATCTGCGGAATCCTGTATTTTGCCACCCTTGTAAGAAATTGCAGGTTTAACATAAATTTCATCCAGTAATAAGTTAACAACTTTCTCGTGATCTTCTAATATCTAAGCATTTTCAGAAAGATATTTTAATCAATAGGGATTTGAGCATTCTAGACTCAAGACGTGGGATAGCTGTCTTAGATAGTTAGGATGAGGATGGTGGAACTCCATAATTGTCTACAGCAGCCGTGGCGAAAGTGTGGTAGTGCGCCGAGCCACTGTGTAATCTGCAACGTGCATAGCACCTATGGAGGGAGGCGGACACCCGAAGGGCAAGTGAAGCAACTGTCTGACTTATTAACGGATTTTCATTTTCCTTACGTCAGGCACTTAAATATAATTTTATACAGTACAAGGCTTCAAACTAATGTTTAGCACGTGTAACGAAGAAAGAAATGAACAAGGAAACATTATCACAACCTAAAATTAACTGTCTTCAGAATGTTCTGCGATAGAGTTTCAAAATCAGGAATTAAGTCACTTACTTCCAGTCGTAGTTGATCACGATCACGATCACGTAGTCTGTCAGTCGTGATCTAAATTTGGTTTTTACTATTTTCATTGTTGAAAATAATTTTTCACAAACGTAAGTTGCAGCGAACATGGCTTGAACAGAGCAAGCGAAAGAACGAAAATTGGGATATTTATTTTTTGGCAAGATTTGGAAAGTTCAACATTTGTGAAATCCTTACATCTAGCTTACATTTAACATCACATTGTAAATCTGTTAGTTTAAACTGAAGATATAACCGCATTATTCGTACATCTGCTGAAAAAGGTTCGACGTACAGAGATAATAATAATAATAATAATAATAATAATAATAATAATAATAATAATAATAATAATAATAACACTTAACCTTTTAATGTTTCATCAGTAACATGTAGTAAAATTGCGTTTTATGTTATACAACCATTTTCCTCGTAATACTTGTGAACAATTCATATATTTAATATTCTCATCATATTGGCAGAAAAAAAATCTTTCGTTTTTGTAGAGGTACATGGTTTCGAGAGAGACATTGCGATGATACTCCACTCGCAGGTCAGAGACAAATACAAATGGAACGGAGTTTGACTCCAGTGAGTGAGAGGGTGGGGGTTGGGGAAGGCAGGAAGCAAGAGAAATGCACAGATATCAATGCGAGCCACAATGTGCTTATGAGTCATATTTTCAATGGCGGATTTGAAAAATAATTCAAGGATGCCCGTACTAAAATATCAATCAAGTATTACGGCGCTTTTGTTGTTAACAGTGATACTTGCTCCCATAGGTTGAGAGAGAACCGTTTTCTTGGGGGGGGGGAGAAGCAAAACCATAGAATCCCCATATAACACAGTTATGGGGGACATAATTTACTTTCGGGGTATTTGTTTCTTACATTTACATCCATATCCGCGATGTTTCAGACGGAGTTGTATAGGGCTTGAACTGTAGGTCTACTACATATTATAATAGGGCATAACTTAAAACAATCTCCCTCTTTTTGTCTTTCATACAGAAATACATGCATACATCAATAAAATTACGTAACAGTGCTAACAAAATTGTTTATATGAAGCTTACTTTCCTGAAGATATAACAATTAATGTAAATTCTAATAATTTTATTTATCTCGTCTTTAAGTTTACACATTATATCGGAATCACTTTTCTTTTTTCTGCAACGTTGTGCAGTATGTCATTCATATTTCTCCAAGTGGCGGCCTGAACACCTGCAGACTTCTAACAGATGAGTACAGGCTGTTACAAAAGAAACATTACAATGCTTTCATTCCTCTAATGAATGGGAATATTGAGAAACCCCAAATGTCCCCTTTTTTATGAAATTGAGTTACATGCCATTTTGTATTCTACACACCAGAACGCATCATTCTGAAGAGAGACACTACCAGTGGCGACTCGTGATATTTTTTGTTTGTAGGATATGAGATTGACGACTGATGACCAAGACAGAAAATACTAATAATAATAATAATAATAATAATGACAATAATAATAATAATAATAATAATAATAATAATAATGACAATAATAATAATAATAATAATAATAATGACAATAATAATAATGACAATAATAATAATAATAGAGCATGCGCAACTAATTTCTTGCTCCAGTTAAATTATTCTAAATGATCAAATACAACTCAGATATTCTTTCGGCAGTCCTGTCATCTGAAAGTCCTGTTAATTCTTGTGTTTTATTAGCCTATAGCTTATTTTTTTTATTTTTATGTAATTTTGGTTTTGATTCATTTTATTTTTTATGTTATATCATTTTAAATTATTATTTCGTTTATTCTGGTCTTTTAAAATGACCAATGAACTGCAATTAAGGAGGCTACAAGGGTACTTGAAATTCGTATTGTAGTCCCTGATAGGGTTTCCACACCACCACCCAGAAAGAAGGGTCGTAGTATTAGGATATACGGTCATATCCTCAAATGCGGTTAAAGGCAAGCCATACCCCGCCCTCCGCACTCACCCCTGTCCGTAACTTCACTGCTAGAAAAAACCGTTTGCTGTAATATTAATTGTAAGATATTTGGATGGTTCCTCGGAAAGTTTTCCTAAGGTCTTTGATGTGCAGTGGCGACAACTCACAACAGAAAGTGAAAGTTTGAAGAAAATTATTACATCGGGAAGCATTAAAAATAAATTCTGTAATTAAAATGTTTTCTATCCTCAGAGGCACGAAATTAAACTGTAGGATCATCCTCATATCCTTCATGGGGGAATCGCCACTGAACACTACATCTTCCATCATATCCTATGCCAGAATTCAGCTCAACTTATTTCCAATATGAAGAGAAACCACACATGTTCAGGACTTGTGGGGTTTCTCAATATTTTAGATTCTTAGATTGGCAGCACCTGCATAAGATTTACCGTCAATTAAAAATAATTATTATGGTTTGGTAACATTGTATATTAAATACAATTTTCCCCAGCACAGGGGAGGTTTGAAACAATCACACATTACTTCCCCATAAGAGGCCATTCCTTCCTCCCCCGAGACCGTGATTTTGGCGTTATGGAATGGAAACTGAAAAGGACAATCTAGTTCAAAAAGTAACTTTAAGTTATAGTTCCAGAAAGAACTGAAATATTGATTTTAAAAAACGGTGGCTCACTATTATCGCAAGAATACATAGTCTCTGGAAACTCAAGTGAGAGGATCCCCACGTTCTCTGTAAGAACCATTTCAAACTGAATTCCATCAGTTTCATTACTCCAGTGAAAATCCAGGAGTTGTGAAAGCAAAAGTACACATAGATAGAAGAATGATGGAACATACTTTTGTATTATCAGAACGCTAATTGATTCCTCATACCATATAAAGGAAGTTTGCCAATTAAAAAAAAAAGACGAATCATCTGAAAAAGTCCCATAGATTCCTTCCAGAAAACGAAGGGGTGCAGGAAGTTTACAGTATGATTACACATGAAAATGATTGAATATTATAATATGATATTTATTATTTGTGAAGGATTTGCAATATGTACCCTTTGTTCTGAGGAATGCGCGCTTCCTCCTCATGAAATTTCGGCTAGTGTAGGCCTGTGGGACCGATGTGCACCCAGCATCGTGATGTACTTGGGGAGCTGCGATAGGTAGCGAAAATCCGGTTTCGCAAACCAGCTATAACGGCTGGGGGCATCATCATGCTAACCACACGATACCAGTCCACACCTGTGGGTTAATGATTAGCGTGTCTGGCCGCGAAACCAGGTGGCCCGGATTCGATTCCCGGTCGGGACAAGTTACCTGGTTGAGGTTTTTTCTGGGGGTTTCCCTCAACCCAATATGAGCAAATGCTGGGTAACTTTCGGCGCTGGACCCCGGACTCATTTCACTGGCATTATCACCTTTATGACATTCAGACGCTAAATAACCTAAGATGATGATAAATCGTCGTAAAATAACCTACTTAAAAATACCATACGATACCTCTATTCTGGTTGGATGGTCGTCTACCTCTGTTTCAGCAACCGGCTGGTCGGTCTTGGTCCTTCATATGTTGTAGCGCCACGGATTTACTTTTTTATTATTGTTTTAGTAGCAATTACAAATTCTTATTCGCTAACAGACGTAATTAATAGACCTAACCTCAACTCCTCTGCTTTCAGTAATGTCAATATCCTATGACGTCATGTTTTAAACAGCTGATAGGGGAATCCGATGAGGTGATGAGGTGAAGCCGTTACAGTGAACGCACTGCGCTTAAAATATCCGTTGCGTGCGATTCGTACGAGGAGTGCGATACGATGTAGTGAACGCTTACCTTTACTGTATAGTCCTGGACTTTCGTCAATTTCAACGCAGTAGTTGCGCAACAAGTTTGAAGCTAGTTCAATTTTATGTTTTGGTGATAAATTCCAAATTTTGTAAGACTTCAAATGACTCAAAAGAGTGTTGAATTTAGACCACTTATGCATTGCCATATCTTTGCCAAGTACCCATTTAAATTTAGAACTAGCAATGGAAATGTCGTTCCTTGAAATATTAATTCTAAGTTCGTTAATTACTTTTAAACTCGCGATAATTTTTGGCACAACAGAAGTACTGCCAATTTTCAAAAATACAACGTTCAATATCATTTACTATTACCGTGAACCCATCAATTTTCATATTTTCGATCCTACTTCTGTACTGGTTAAAATCTGAAATCACATTTGCCAACCACTTGCTAAACGCATCTTCATCTCTCGCTTCTGCTTCTTTTCGTCTTTCTTCTGGTTCTTCACGTTTTTGTTTGCATTCAGAGGACAAATATGATGGCTGATTTGGAAGTTTTGAAGGGACTGCATCATCTGTGAGTTTAGGTATTTTTCTGGGCACTACAAGTACACTACCGTCACTTCGAACTGCTCTTCCAGATTTTAACCAGTTCAAAAGTAGGATCGAAAATATGATGTGTCTCTGGTAATCGACTTGGATACCACGAAACCTGCGACATGAATAGCACAAAGGAAACTGGACTCTATTCACTATGTGAAGACGGTTGTGCACCACTCAATGACAGTGAAACGGTGTGTGAACTAGATCCATTTAATGAGCATCGCCACAGATACACTTGATTGTACTTGTCAGTATATCTTGTAACTAGAAAGTTATTGAAATTTATATTTTCCCCGCCATTCATAAAATATTTTGATATGATACCTCTTGCACAAAAGGAGAGATCTATAACTGAAACTCGATTAATATATTTCAGTATTATTTGTATTTATCCTGGTAATAATGAACAGTCTGACTCGTAGACATTTTGTTTTTTCAGCATTAACTTCCCATGATTTTACGAGAAGATTCGAAGAGAACGGCAGTTACGTAGACTTTCAGCTCCCCACTACTTCCATTAATGCACAACACAATGTCAATACGGCGGTTGCTGTCGTCTGCGATACAACGAACTTTTCTGTTGGTTTTCGAGTTTGGCATTTTTTCCGGTTATTATATGCTCATTTAAGTTGTGTTAACTCTCGCTAGTGGTTTTATATTTTATTTTATCCGTCTTAGTATTTATTTTATTATTGTAAATATTTTTGTTTTATCACTATTATTATTATTATTATTATTATTATTATTATTATTATTATTATTATTATTATTATTAATGAATTATTTTGTATTACAATCTTTGTATCATTTCTGTCACGATTATTCTATTATTATTATTATTATTATTATTATTATTATTATTATTATTATTATTATTATTATTATTTTATTATTATTGTTACTATTATTTATATCATCAGCATTATTATTTGAACCCTGTAAAATTTATGTAGACTACTGGACTGTACCCGAGCACGAGCATTATGCTCATTTCGGATATCTATTCATATGTATTCAATTCAAATGTAAATTGTAAATAAATTTGAAATTTGAAATTTGAATTTGAAATATTATGAAATTGGAATTTGTGGAATACTACTAAAAACGTCTTCGAAATGCTCTACGCCAACTAGCAAAATCAAACAATCTAGGTTGTAGGGGGGGGGGGGCTAATGCACAAACTTATCGACAACCTCCAGAATTACTTTGGCATTGCTTTGAGGGCCAATACTGGCGATGTAGAAGATATGTGTAGAGCAATCTGGGCTGCCTTGTTCCTTATCGCAGCAGATGATAATCAGCCTCTCCATGCTAAGTGTCCAGTGGGTCAAGGGAGTTGGTGTTCTTACCAAGTAGCGGAAGCCAAAGGAGAAACATGAAAGGACCTGGCATGAAAATAGATATCTAAGAGCGATTAAACCTCTATTTATTTATATGTATTTTGTATTTAACATGTATTTTTGTAGTTTCCTGATTATAATAATTGTAAAATCGCCCATACATGATTGTTTCCTAAATAAATTGGGAAAAATAATACTAATAATAATAATAATAATAATAATAATAATAGTAATAATAACAATAATAATAGCATAGAACAATAAGGTTAAAAATAATAGTAACCTACCTAAAATAATAATATAATAATGGTAATAATAATAATAATAATAATAATGATAATAATAATAATTAATAATAATAATAATGATGATAATAATAATGATAATAATAATAAATTATAATAATAATAAAAAGCAAAATAAAAATTAACTATGTTAATATTAATTTAAAAGTGATCCGCAACGGAACCAGTTTCTGAAACACTGGCATAATATCTTACAATAAGTTTGTAATTCATTTTGAATCTTGCGTACACTATTTTAACACTTGAATATAAGCAATTGATTAACTAGCGGACTTACTCGTGTTAATTATGTAAGTCTGTGCGGCTTACAGCTGTTTCGGTGCTTCATCACACCATCCTCAGAGCCTACTAGATCTCGGCGTCATCTCGAACTTCTCTGCCTGTTATGTGGGTGCGTTTGATTGTTGAAAGGTGTTGAAAAATGGAGTGGAGTCAAATAGTGTGTGTGTGTACTGAAATTTATCTATTTGACTCCACTTTTCAACACCTTTCGACAATCAAACGCACCCACATAACAGGCAGAGAAGTTCGAGATGACGCCGAGATCTAGTAGGCTCTGAGGATGGTGTGATGAAGCACCGAAATAGCTGTAAGTCGCACAGACTTACATAATTAACACGAGGAAGTCCGCTAGTTAATCAATTACTTAAGTCTGTAATTATTATTAAATCTAATACAAATTCAAGAAACATTTACGAAAATCTTCATTAATTTCTAATTTAACAGGAATATATTGTACGAATGAATAATTGCTTCGAAATGTTTGTAATTTTTCACCACGTTACGAACTCGCAATATCAGAGGTCTTACAGGTGGCCACGAACTGATCACAGATCCCTCGAATAACGGCTAAATTGACACGAACTCATCTTTCTTCTTTGGTGCTCCTATTATCGAAGCGGTCACAACGTTGATAGAAATTAAAATAGATTAAATCCCTTAAATCCTTGTATCCCACTTGGTCTGATCACTTGTTTGGATCACATAATCCCGTAGCTTATCATGGATTCATTTTGCCTTAATATCACCTCCATTCCACCAATTCAGCCAGCGCTGAGGGACCTCGTTAAATAACAGATTTACAAGTTGCCGGAAAGAAAAAAAGAGCATACTTTTTAACTTTCCACGTTCGAATGTGGAAAGCTGCACTGTGTGTACTGCATTTTCGACACTACCTCCGAAATCGTGGAAAGAAAAAAATATACGCACATTATAATCTGTCAGCCAGAGTTTAATCATCCCCAACACACAAGTCCCTTTCCATACTCCATCCACTTACGCCAGTTATCACTAGCTGTGTTAAAATAAATTCCAAGCGTTCCGAAAATTTTAGGAGGCCTTTTACAAATCTTTCAGAACTTTCGAAACAATTTCAGGAATTAAATGTATGAAAGTAATGTATGAAGTTTCTTGCAATATTACAGAGTCATTTACCTGCGACAGAGAAAATTTTCAGAGAAAGTGACATCTAAATGTTTCATAGAATCCACTCATTTAGGAATAAGACTAATTTAAACGCGTCAATCTACATCTTGGGACACTCAACTTTAGTTCTGTTCTGTAGTGAGGCAAATTACGGCTTTATAGCCCTTAAAACGTCTCCATCCTCGATTACTTACTTACTTACATACTTACTTACTGGCTTTTAAGGAACCCGGAGGTTCATTGTCGCCCTCACATAAGCCTGCCATTGGTCCCTATCCTGAGCAAGATTAATCCATTCTCTATCATCATATCCCACCTCCCTCAAATCCATTTTAATATTATCTTCCCATCTACGTTTCTGCCTCCCCAAAGGTCTTTTTCCCCCCGGCCTCCCAACTAACATTCTATATGAATTTCTGGATTCGCCCATACGTGCTACATACCCTGTCCATCTCAAACGTCTGGATTTAATGTTCCTAATTATGTCAGGTGAAGAATACAATGCGTGCAGTTCTGTGTTGTGTAATTTTCTCCATTCTCCTGTAACTTCATCCCTCTTAGCCCCAAGTATTTTCCTAAGCACCTTATTCTCAAACAACCTTAACCTGTGTTCCTCTCTCAAATTGAGAGTCCAAGTTTCACAACCACAAAGAACAACCGACAATATAACTATTTTATAAATTGTAACTTTCAGATTTTTTGACAGCAGACTGATTGATAAAAGCTTCTCAACGGAATAATAACAGGCATTTCCCATATTTATTCTGTGTTTAAAATCCTCCCGAGTATCATTTATATTTGTTATTGTTGTCCCAAGATATTTGACCTTCTCTACCTCTTCAAAAGATAAATTTACAATTTTTATATTTCCATTTCGTACAATATTTTGGTCAAGAGTCATAATTACATACTTTGTCTTTTCGGGATTTACTTACAAACCTATCTCTTTACTTGCTCCCAGTAAAATTCCCGTGTTTTCCCTAATCGTTTGTGGATTTTCTCCTAATATATTCACGTCATCCGCATAGACAAGCAGCTGATGTAACCTGTTGAATTCCAAACCCTCTCTGTTATCCTGGACTTTCCTAATGGCATACTCTAGAGTAGAGATAAAATGTAAAGGTGATAGTGCATCTCCTTGCTTTAGCCCACAGTGAACTGGAAACTCATTTGACAGAAAATGATCTATAGGAACTCTGCTGTACGTTTCACTGAGACACATTTTAATTAATCGAACTAGTTTCTTGGGAATACCAAATTCAATAAAAATATCATATAAAACTTCTGTCTTAACCGAGTCATATGTCTTTTTGAAATCTATGAATAACTGATGCACTGTACACTTAAACTCGCATTTCTTCTCCATTATCTGTCGAATACAAAATATCTGGTCAATAGTTGATCTATTACGCTAAAACCACACTGATGATCCCCAATAATTTCATCTACATATGGAGTTAATCCTCGATTAAAACTTTAAAATTCATTATTCCACATTTCTGAAATTTTCTAGGAACATCAGGAGCCCATGGAGTTGAAAGGCATCGACGCTAAGAATGACCTGCAGCTCAAGGAGTGGGAGTCTGCAACTAACCCAGTCGAACATCTGGCTACAACAGAATACCAGACAATGGAATGGATACCCACTGGAAATAATGCTAGTGAACTAATCGTTTCGCCAACAAGGTAAGACCTTGCGGCTTTCATCTTCTTTATTAGGTCACATAACTTAATTAGCATGAACTATTACTCCAGCAGTATTTCTGGTCCGCATTGCACTAGCAGGAACTGAGGGTTTAAGATTATTTACCTCCAGAAATATAAGGCTTTTGTTTTGAGAATTATTCTAGTTATAGTCCCGTCGCTCTAATTTCCGGTAGCCAATCACGTTGCAGGTCGGCTACATTTAAACGTGTGCGTCTTGTGATCCACTGCTGATCACGTTATGCACTTTCTAAGGCTCGATAAATACTTAATATAATCGCCCGCCATTTTGGCTCTTTTGTTGGCGCTCGTAGGAAGCACATGAGGACGTTATTTACCGCTCAATTATTTGCTCAATTACAGTGCGTTTGATTTATTATCATAGGAGCTACGGCATGATAATGTTTAACGGTGTGACAAATAGATTCCTCGTCTGGTGCTCGGCAACGAAGGAACAAAAATGACGAATTATGTTACTTACCTAGACTTTATAGAGCCTTCACTTGCTAAGGTGTAAGCAAAGAGGAGGAGTCACGCCGGAAATAACAGCGTCGCAACTATAAATGATTGCATTTTCATAACGTCTTGAACGGGCAATTTTAACGACGATAGAACACTATGTTCTTTCGTATAGGTTTTGTGTCTTTTGCGATTTAGGCAGAACCAACTGTTACAGGCCGCGTACAAAAGTATCAATCACAGATCTACGAGTATGTACTGTATAGATAGCCTACGGAAAAAAAAATTGGAGCTCCCTTATTGTTAAAATTTCGCTTACCACACACTGCGCATGTGCAGTAAACAAGTGCCCCTGTAATATGCTACTTGTGGACAGTCGTGCGAAACTGTTGCCTACTTACCAGTGGACTTCCATCAAGACTCGCTCCATGAAATAATTTCGAGAAGAATAAGTAGTCAGTGCGTATGAGAATGCGTAGCACTTCAATTTCATTACGATTTTATTGAGACGGGCTGTTCGGTCTGCTTAGCTATGCTTTTTTTACGTGAATCATCAGAGGACTGAAAGCAAGTAACGGTCTCTTACACCAAATTATAGTAATTTAGCAATTCCTTCTGATGACAAAACATAGGAACTTCACCAATTTTAATACCTTTCACAGTATGTATTGAAACAATTAGAAACATAATTCGACCTGGTGTGTACAACAAATACAGAAAGGCGTGACGTACACAAATTTACAATATGAATAACACTGGGCAATTCTGTAAAGCATAGCCCAGTGATGTCAGAGCAAGCTCATTTTTCTTATCTTGATGTACGCGGGCAGCAAGCGCTAAGTATGGAAAGAGGAAGGGTTGTGTATATGAATAAACAACCTGTTGGATTAAGAAAACAGTGGTGCACAAACTTCACACGGAAGGTGAAATTTTATGTCGTTATTTTTATATGGCTTCTTTCTGTTTAATGTTATCTATATTGTCTGTAAAACAGAAGTACTAACACTGATTTCTTAATATTGTATTTGTGTTTTAAATCTTAATAACATAATAGATAGTTAAGAAGGAATATTCACTTAAATTCCATAGTAGTATAATATTATACTGTATTAAGTGGATGAAACACATCATTCATAAATAAAGTGATATTCCAAAGAAAGAGACTGAGTATGACATGATAAGTTGGAATTTATATTGATGGTATCTTTAGCCTTACAAAAGTAATCAATAAACTAATCAGGTTCAATTTATATTGTGATGAGTAGTCAGACCAAATGAAAAAAATACTGAAGCTCCACTGGCAGTACCTCAGTCTGGTAAGATGCTGATTTTACTGCATCTACAAAGTCTGCAAAATCATATACTTTATATCCACGTCTTTTCACTGACTGTTCTACTTTGTGATGAAAGGATCAGAAGCCATTAACGAATGGCCTGGTTCAAAATATCTCATCAAAACTTCATTAGTACTTACTTCATTTGAATTAACAATGTAAATCAAAAATGAAAAGAATGTCCAGTTTTTGTTCTGGACCGTGCAGTTGTCCAACCATAGAGTAATTTTGAACAATCTCTCTTGTACTTGAAAAAATTGTAGAAAGTGCTTACTATTTCTTCTTTGCTCCTTTTAAAGAGGGCCTCGTGCCGGACAGCTGCAAACGGCTTGCACATTTTTTTTCCCCCAACAGGAACGAAGCTCTCATGTAGACAGTCAAACACTTGTGAATATAGCTACCTTAAATGTGTCCAGTCTTGGCAACAAGATAAGTTTTTGAAGATCTGCATAATAAATTATTTTGTTAACCTCTTCAATTTTTTCAGCATCTTCTCTGTATTTGGCCCGAGATTTTGATGCTCTCTCAATATGTTTTCCACATTTTACAAGTTTAAAAATTAGTGTCCAAATTTTCCTTTGTGTGGCATTGAAGATTTCACAGTTTATCAAAAGATATGTCCATTTCACTGGCTACCGTTCTGTACTTTTCATATGAACATTTTTAATTAACATTCTGAGTAATAAAATCATGGTGCATGGCAGTCAGAGTTATATCACTTGGTAAATAAAGACGATTAGATGCATGTTCCCTCCGGTAATGTACTAATGTGATATGGTAGGATTAAATGAATTTATGTGTCTACGAATAATTTCATTGTCCATTTCGTTGTCTCTAAACATATGTGCATATGAACTATCAGTCCAATAGTGATAAAAATATATATTATTTTACTTACATGGTGATTATAATGGTGTTTCTAAAATAAGGTTGAGTAGAATCAATATTCTGCGTCTTGGCTACATAACAACTAACAAGCTAATGAAAATTGACATGTTTTCAATAATAAGCTAGAAAAATTAATCGGAAAACACCTTGCATATTAATTTTCATGATCAACAATCACTTAATTATAAGAACTATGTTTAAACTATGGGAACTGAGCATTCGGGTAGTGGCGATTACATGCTGAGAACGGATTAAAACACGAAGGATTTGTCACTAATGCAGTTACGTCTAATTTGACTAGAATGGCAAATAGGAAATACTAAGCGAAAAGAATGTATGCCTGAGAAACGGCCTTTTTGCTTAGAAAAATAAACTTCCGCCAAATTCGCTTAGGAATTCATATTAATTTTGAGATACGGCTTTCATTAAATCATATCTTAAAGGCACAATTTATTGAGAAACGGCCATTTCCTTTAGGAAATATATATATATATATATATATATATATATATATATATATTAGCATCAGAACTATCCAATTATTTCAAAAACTGATTTTCAGAAAATCCTTGAGATACGCCCTTTTGGCTTGGGAGGGCAGAATATGCAAGCTTAATAATGAACTGATGGTGTGGCTGTGTTTTCTTTGGGATATGGGATTGAAATTGAAGTAACAATATGTATACTTATTACTAATTTCGGAAGATTCCTAGTACCTGGTTCTCGTTGCATAAGCCATTAAGTCAGCCATTGTTGTATATTCATAAAAAGATGTACATTTTCCCTGGACCAAAAATATTTTACAAACAGACTAAAATCACATCTAGTAACAAACTATTACAATTCTTTTCAGGAGAAACATTAAATAAATTAGGCGTTACATAAACCCTGATATGAATCCGAAAATTAACCTACAACAAAACTGTTTTATGTGGAAAATGAAGATACTATGTGCTACGTTAGACTTTAATCTCTGAGTATTATGATAATAATAAATCTCTTTTATTAAACCCTTTTATACTCGTAATTTGACGGTCTTTCCCCAGTAATTGGGAGATCATTTTAGTGAATTAAAGGCAAAGCTTTCATTTTATTAGAGTGGTAATTATTTTATTTTTTCAGAAAGTAAAAGAATTTAATTTGTGACGGTTTTCCACATAAAATTAAAATTATGGGAAAATAAAAAATGATGATTTTTGAGTTGTGACTATCTTATTCCAAGGCAACGATTTGTCACCAACAGATGTTTATAACGGTCATTATGAAAATTGTTTTTAATTTTCATTATCGTTATTTTAAATGTTATGTATTATTATTATTATTATTATTATTATTATTATCATCATGTTACAGTATTATTTATTTTTATTATGTAGCACTTATGGCCGAATCCAGAAATGCATATAGTGTGTTAGTTGGGAAACCGAAGGAATAAGACTTTTGGGGAGGCCGAGACGTAGACGGGATGAACTTGAGGGAGGTGGGATATGATGGTAGAGACTGGATTAATCTTGCTCAGGATAGGGATCGATGGCGGGCTTATGCGAAGGCGGCAATGAACCTCCGGATTCTTTAAAAGCCATAAGTAAGTAAGGTATTTATTTATTAATATTGTACTGTTTTAATAGAACATATTCTTGAATATCCTTATAAAATCTTTGAATCGTAATTTTTTCACAGTTATCTAATTTTTAACAAATTTCAACTTCTGTTTAATTTTGTATAATAAAAAATACTTGTGTTATTATTACACTTACATTAAAAGTTTAAATTAAAGATATGAACTGTCAAATGCACAAAACGTTAAACGAACGTTTCACAATAAAGTCAGAACTCTAACTAACGAACGGGTGAATACCATTCTTAAGATTAATTTAAAATCGGCAATGCACAATATTTAACATCTGCACTGTAAAACTGACAAAACAAGCTTTTCAATATGTTTCACAAGAAGTTAGATTTGATATTGTGTTGTCTTTATTATATTTGGCTGTAGGTCTCTTTATAATAAAGATAGCATGATTATAATTCGTACGTGCCGCGGCATCAAACACAGGGATTATATTGAACAAGGGTTAGGAGGGCTATGTCTTATGTCGATGTAGATTTTGTTACTCTGGCAGTGAAAAATTAGACAAAAGAAAACGATTATGGATACAAAAATACTCAAATCTAAATATGCCATTTTTTAAGTTCAAGGGGGGGGGGTTTAAAATCCCGTAACCCCCTCTTACGTACGGCCGTGTTAGGACCTGATGATGCTCGACATAAGTGAAGACGTTAGTTCAAATGATATAACATTGTATTAAACATGAGTTATTGACGGAAATAAAAACTTGTAAGTAAGATTATTTAAGTTATCGGAACCACAATGTCATCAAACTATGACTCATTCATTGATTCATTCATTGTTCTGTCCAAGGGCAGATCTTTCACTGCAAACCCAGCTTTCTCCAATCGTTCCTATTTTCTGAATTACTCTTAGTCTCCACATATGATCCACATATCTTAATGTCGTCTATCATCTGATATCTTCTTCTGCCCCGAACTCTCCTCCCGTTCACTGTTCCTTCCAGTACATCCTTTAGCAGACAGTTTGTTCTCAGCCAGTGACCCAACCAATTCCTTCTCCTCTTCCTGATCAGTTTCAGCATCATTCTTTCTTCACCCACTCTTTCCAACACAACTTCATTTCTTATACTGTTTGTCCACTTCACGCACTCCATTCTTCTCCATATCCACATTTGAAATGGTTCTATTCACTTCTCTTCACTTCGTCGTAATGTCCATGTTTCTGCCTCGTACAATGCCATCTCCATATAAAGCACTTCACTAGTCTCTTCCTTAGTTATTTTTCCAGGAATCCGCAGAAGATGCTCCTTTTTCTATTAAAAGCTTCCTGAGCCATTATTATCCTTCTTCTGACCTCGTGGCAGCAGTTCATGTTACTGCTTACAGTACACTCCAAGTATTTGAAGCTGTTCACTTACTGTACTGCCTCATTTAGAATTTGAAAGTTTACCTTTTTTATTTTTCTTCATCGATATTTTAAATTTGTGTTTTGTTGTCATTATTATTATTATTGTTATTATTATTATGTTGGGTATTATTTATTAATATTGTACTATTCTAATAGAACATATTCATAAATATCTTTATAAAATCTCTGTAACGTGATTTTTTCATAGTCAACTGTTAACAAATTTTAACTTCTGTTTAATTTTGTATAATAAAAATACTTGTGTCATTATTATACTTACATAAGAAGTTTATACTGTATTAAAGATATGAACTGTCAAATGCACAAAATGTTAAACGAACTTTTCATAATAACTAAGAAACGGATGAATACCGCTCTGAAAATGATTTTAAAATCGACAATGCACAATATTTAACGTCTGCACTGCAGAACTGTCAAAACAACCTTTTCAGTATGTTTAACGAGTTAAATTTCATATTGTGTCAGATTCATTTTATTACAAGGTCGGTACTAGGCGGTATAATAAGGATAGCATTGTTATAATTCGAACGTGCCGAAGCATCAAGCACAGGGATTGTATTGAAGGAGAGGTAGGAGGACTATACCTTATGTCGATGTAGTTTTTGTTACTCTGACGTGAAAAATTAGAGAGAAAACGATTATGGATTAAAAATACTCAGATCTAAATATGTCTTTTTAGTTTAAAGGGGGTTCGAAACCCCTCCACTCTTTGCGTATGTTTCTGTTAGGACCTGATAATAATCACATCAGTGAAAACGTTAGTTCAAATATAAATTTGTATTAAACATAAGTTATGAAGGAAATAAAAACTTGTAAGTAAAATTATTTAAGCTATCGGAACCACAAAGTTAATCAAGCTTTGATTAAAGAGTGTTTATTGACGTAATGGAAGCGAGAGGATTACAGGATGTTGACTGGAAAGGTAAATTGAATGCAGGAAGAAAATTTCAATTGTAGTATAACAATCAGGCACAGGGAGATGATATATCTGTATATATAATTTGAACTGGTAATGGAAATTACGGGAAAGCGGCTGAACGGATTTTAATAAATGACCCCTCATTTTGAAGCTTGGAACCCAAAGTTTTTCAGAAAAATAGTAGTTTTCAGTGAAATTTCAATTTTCCTACATCATTTTCCTATTTTCCAAAATCCATCTTTCGTCAGTTTTGAGAACTAATTAATTGCATATCAGAATAAAACAAAACACACACTACAATAAACAATAGACTATTACACGGAGGCCATGACCTACAGGATTGCTGACATAGAGTTCAGATGGCTCAGATTATTTCACATCATAATTCAATATGTCTATCTTTATTTGTGTAATTTTTTGATAACCTATAAAAAATAATTTACATGTCTGATTCTCTAGTCTTAGTCTGTAGTTTTATGAGTACAGCTGTGTATTGGATATTAAGAACTACAAAACTTAAGAATGTTTTATGACATTATTACCATTAAAATTAAATATTATTATTGTTAATGCAACACATAATGATATACTGATGATATGAAAGTGAAACCTTTTCGGGATTTAAGTAAGTAGACGCAGAGAGACTTTTGATCAGTGACCTAGATATCACATGAAAATTTTATTGGGGGATTTCAATGCTAAAGTAAGACGGGAGGATATTTTTAAACCGACTATTGGAAAAGAGAGCCTACACATATCTAGTAATGACATTGGAGTTAGGTTAGTCAACTTTGCCACATCAAAAAATTTAATTGTTAAAAGTACAACATTCCCCCATAAGGATATACAATCGGTTAAGAGAGAAGTTTTATATGATATTCTTATTGAATTTGGTATTCCCAAGAAACTAGTTCGATTAATTAAAATGTGTCTCAGTGAAACGTACAGCAGAGTTCGTATACGCCAGTTTCTGTCAGATGCGTTTCCAATTCACTATGGGCTGAAGCAAGGAGATGCACTATCACCTTTACTTTTTAACTTTGCTCTAGAGTATGCCATTAGGAAAGTTCAAGATAACAGAGAGGGTTTGGAATTGAACGGGTTACATCAGCTGTTTGTCTATGCGGATGACGTGAATATGTTAGGAGAAAATCCACAAAGGATTAGGGAAAACACGGAAATTTTACTGGAGGCAAGTAAAGAGATACGTTTGGAAGTAAATCCCAAAAAGACAAAGTGTATGATTATGTCTCGTGACGAGAATATTGTACGAAATGGAAATATAAAAATTGGAAATTTATCTTTTGAAGAGGTGGAAAAATTCAAATATTTGGGAGCAACAGTAACAAATATAAATGATACTCGGGAAGAAATTAAACACAGAATAAATATGGGAAATGCCTGTTATTATTCGGTTGAGAAACTTTTATCATCCAGTCTGCTGTCAAAAAATGTGAAAGTTACAATTTATAAAATAGTTATATTACCGGTTGTTTTATATGGTTGTGAAACTTGGACTCTCACTTTGAGACAGGAACATAGGTTAAGGGTGTTTGAGAATAAGGTGCTTAGGAAAATATTTGGGGCTAAGAGGGATGATGTTACAGGAGAATGGAGAAAGTTACACAACACAGAACTGCACGCATTGTATTATTCACCTGACATAATTAGGAACATTAAATCCAGACGTTTGAGATAGGCAGGGATGTAGCACGTATGGGCGAATCCAGAAATGCATATAGAGTGTTAGTTGGGAGGCCGGAGGGAAAAAGACCTTTAGGGAGGCCGAGACGTAGATGTGAAGATAATATTAAAATGGATTTGAGGGAGGTGAGATATGATGATAGAGACTTGATTAATCTTGCTCAGGATAGGGACCAATGGCGGGCTTATGTGAGGGCGGCAATGAACCTCCGGGTTCCTTAAAAGCGAGTAAGTAAGCAAGTAAGGTAAAATGGAAGCGGTTTTGGTTACATTAATCATTTTCAGAAAGAGTGTTGTTTTATTGGAGAGATTATGGATGCAGTGAAAGACCTGGCCTTGGACAAAACACTATGAATGAATGAATGAATGAATGAAAGTGCAATTTGAATATGGTAATTTTGTGATAGGCTATATTGTTGTAGTCATCTCTTGTCCCCAAGGTATCACTTTTGCCATCTTCAAAATAGTGTAAAATCTTCAATGCTTTGTGTAACGTAACACAATGTAGACCTTACTGATGAGCCCTACACCTCTTAGCTGAGAAAAATAATTATCTCCACCTCGTACAAGTGGACTCATATATTTACTGGATATATTTGCTCTACAAACCTACATATTTAAATTGATTTTTTTAATTTTTAGTAGGTTATTTTACGACGTTTTATCGACATCTTAGGTTATTTAGCTTCTGAATGAGATGAAAGTGATAATGCCGGTGAATTGAGTCCGGGGTCCAGCACCGATAGTCACCCAGCAAATGGTCATATTGGGTTGAGGGAAAATCCCGGATAAAACCTCAATCAGGTAACTTGCCCCGACCGGGAATCGAACCCGGGCCACCTGGTTTCGCGGCCAGACGCGCTAACCGTTACTCCACAGATGTGGACATATGGTCTTATATCGTTATATGGACACTGACACCGTTTATGAAAGAAATGTCCTGTAAATGATGTTTTTACACGATAGTGTGTTTTTTCGTCGTTACTGCAAACGGCCGCACTTCCTTTTTATGAGAAGTTTTTTATTATTTCCACCTAATTTTCTTCTAATTTCATTCAAAATTCCTCAAAATTCCCCTTTTAGTCATCCATAATCTAACCTTTTCTACTTTCTGCCTTCTCTTTGTTTCCACATATGTCCATATATCTTAATCATCTGATATCTTCTTCTGCCCCGAACTCTTTTCTCGTTTACCATTCATTCCAGTGCATCCTCCAGTAGGCAGTTTCTTCTTAGCAAGTGACCCAACCAATTGTTTTTCCTCTTCTTGATCAGTTTCAGCATCATTCTTTCTTCACCCACTCTTTCCAACACAGCTTCATTTCTTATTCTGTCTGGCCACTTCAACCTTCCATTCTTTTCCATATCCACATTTCAAATGCTTCTATTCGCTTCTCTTCACTTCGTCGTAACGTCTATGTTTCTGCCGTCAAACAATGCTACACTCCACACAAAGCACTTCACTGGTCTCTTCCTTAGTTCGTTTTCCAGAGGTCCGCAGAAGATGCTCCTTTTTCTATTAAAAGCTTCCTTGGCCATTGCTATCCTCCTTTTGACTTCCTGGCAGCAGCTTTTACTTTAATATGTACAAATTATTTACCGAGTGACAGATTTGTTCCGGTTGTCAAACTGCATGCTGCGTGCCGTTCAGTTTTGCGTCCACTCTGATGTTTTATGAATGAATCAAAAACCTATTTCGTTATTTCATTCAGCTGTGCGCTCCGCTGAGTTGCTGTACAGGAGAAGCTCGCAGTCGCTCGGTTGGCGACTGTAAACTTCCCAAGTTTCCTAGTTTTCACGTTATGAAGTATACACGAATGTGATGTTCATGAAACCTAATGCATTTCCTCAAAGTTTCGTGGTACGGACAAGAGACTTTCACACGGATAGTAGCAGTGCTGATGCCTCTATTCGGTGCTCAGACTTAATTGGCCTGATACATGGGAAATGCTACAGGCTTTCCTACAAACATTGCTTATGGCAGAAAATTGCGGTTAAATAAATAAGAATGTGTGAAATAGTACGTACTTTCTTTTTAAATATTTGACGAAGTAACTAAAAGTAGCTCTTTAAATAAAATATTGGTAAATTAATTTTTCACGATAATTTCTACATGCTCTTCTTAGAAGGAGAATAATTGTGTGCTATGTATAAGAAGGAACTAGATACATAGGTAACCAATCACAATATTCACAGAGATAATAGATCAAGTCATGCGAACCAGTTTTGACAGGTAATTTTCTTGATACGTCATAGTTTTGGGAGTACGAAACATAACGTGTTTCAACGCTCCTTGAGGTCATTGCTCCGCAGTGGGGACGAGTGTAACTCCAAGACTTGCGAGAGGAGAATGTAAACAAAAACGTCTCATCACATACGTTTCGATCAAATTACTGTACTATCGTAACACTTAACACATTATTTAACAATACTGTAAACTTAATTTCTTTTCTAAATTAATTTATTTTTAATTCCTTCAAAGATAATAACTTGAATGAAGATTGAGTTATAGGATGTGTATTCGTAATAATGTTATTTTGAGTTTACATCTAATGCAAAGGAATCTTTAATGGAAATAGAAACAGTGAATGTTAAATTAAGTTTCATGGCACTAAACTTAAAGTTAAAGTGGTTATAGCGTCATAAAGAATATTATTTTGATGTACCGAAGTACGTACTGTTGGTGACTGGTAAATCCGGCCCTGTAACGAATTTCACCCACTCCACTTCTAACAGTCCGCAAGCTGTCAACAAACACGTGACAAACCGAGGTAGAAGGTAGAGAAGAGACTGCCCTGCTACTGATACTATTGATAAAGAAAACATATTACTCACCGGTGAATCATAATGCTGTTGCTTCAATTACATTAGCCTCAGAAACCGTTTTAGCTGTATTTGATAACAGCCATCCCATTGAACTGAACACATTCACCTGTTCAAATATTTTATTTACTATTACATATTACTTGCTTATTTTCTGTTACAAAAGAGGGTGCTGTTTAAAAAAAACAGCACTATATGAACGGTTGGATACACTTAGATAAATCACACGAGAAATGCCGAAATTCACACATTAACCAAAATGACATATTGCAAGAAAGGGATGAATTCGCATTGCATATTTCTGACAACAAAATCAGAAGGAAAATAAGTTTGAAAAGATTTCTGGTAAATTACTACGTGCATTAGTTCGGCGAAATTAACTATTTCATCAAACATTTGTGACCAATGGTAATTAAAACATTATTGGAAACTTAGGACTGCAGTGTCCTAAATGTAATATATCAAATAGCAAATACACATTAAAGCGATCTGAGGGTATTCTGAAAATGACTATAACTACATATAAATATTAAATACTAGTTCGCTATTATGTAGTTTAATTAGTAACGGGAAAACGTTTTGCCTATCCAGTCGCAGTCCTTTCGACAGCTGTAGATGAATTAACATACTCCTTTAATAAATTGCGAGTTAATCACACTCTTCAGTAATTTCAAAATTGTTTCGATAAGCTAACTGCAAATTAAGAGAAAGTGCCAGCCAGCACTTTGCTGTAAAAATAGAATAAAATAATACTTTTAAGAAGTCGCGTTGTGAAAGTAGCTAGCATTAAATTTTCACAGGAAAGAAGTGTAGGATCCGCAGTTACAACAGCATGTGCTTCACAACTAGGCAGTCCGTGGTTCCATTCCTGACGTGGGGTGAAATTTTGTCTCTATGCCACAGGACTCGGTAGGTCTTGCACTTGTCCTGTAACGTCTTCGCGATGATCCTGTATTGTGAGAGATATGCCATCCCCTACATCTCGTTGGCTTGTTAAGTCGGTTAAGGCGGAGATAAAACAAGACAAAGAAAGAAGTTGTGTACGAAGGCCTGCCGAAGGATAGCGAGACTCCCTCGAATCATTAAGAAATGGACAAAGGGCTAAAGTAACGAAGAAGTTCATTACCCGTCATCATGACTAATTATCAAATCAGGCTTGGCATTGAAATCAGATTCCCGCTTTCAAACTAGGCAGAGGGAGTCGGATGTTAACACCGAATGAGTAAGTCCAAGGCGACATTTATTATAACTAAAAACTTGAAACAATTATAAAGAAGAACACACTAACTAAACTAAATTGTTATAACAAAAACTAAAGAGCTAGTAATATATTACAGAACGCGAAAGCGAAAGATCATCAAACCAAATGTTTTCAACACGTACAACACACAGGCAGGCAAGACTGAGGATCTGACCACCTGACAACCATAAACTGACTGACAAACTCTTGCTACTGAAGCGTGTGGTGGGTGGGGAGCAATTTTCACCCCTAACTTCTCCAAGTTCTAGGGTCGGATTTACCAGTCACTAACAATATGATATTTCCGTGCAGAAATTCTGCGTTACCACATGATAAAGGATGGATAGAACAGAGAAAAATTCTCTTCGGCACCAGGACTCGAATCTGCGTTTTCAGTTCTACGTGCTGACGCTTTATCTACTAAGCCACACTGGATTATAGTTCCGATGCCTGATCGAATCCGTCTCAGTTAAGTTCTACCTCTCAGTTTTCCTTTGGTGGCCTGCCCTCATGTACTGTGTCACAGAATATGTGACATTGGCATATTGTCCAACGCACTGTGTACAGAGGTGCACTCATTACGAGTGACTAAGTGGCCGGAATCCGATAGGATGAACGCCATCTTAAATCACTAAGTGATTACTTACGCATATCATATTATTATGATGTACTGAAGTACATAATGATATTTCCGTGCAGGAATTCTGCGTTACCATGTGATTAAGTATGGATAGAACAGGGTTTAAACCTAAAGATTTAGGATCAATAAGGCTATGTTGCCTCAATTCATTGAAAGTATTTTGTAATTTGACATCATGCAAATACCGATAAGTGTGAAACTAAGATGAAGTTATTCTCTTGTTTTAATATTCATGTATTTCTTTTAATATAGGGTAATTTAGGATAAATCTTTGATAATGTCGGTTTACAAGCAAAACAATTTAAGTAAAAAGATAGATAATTTGTAGGAACAAAAGCCGCCCTAAATAAGGGTTCGATAGATCGGCCTACTAATCAATTCATAAAGAATAATAAGTAAACGAAACAATTTTGTGACACTTGGAAAGAAAAAGAAAAAAACATTAAGATAAGAAAACGTAGGATATCATTTACAATAAAAATTTTGTTGGGTACAAATGATTACTAATTATAGCTAAGGATGATTTTAACACGTGAGATCCTATGGCATCAATCGTTGCTTCAGAAATTTTATATTGTTTAAGTTGATTTAAAGTTTCACGTGGGATCGTGCCACGGGCACCGAACATGAGCCCAAAAACTGTCCAATGTATGATGTGGTATTGTGCTCCAAGATGCTGACAACAAGGCTCATATATGACTTGTTTTTCACGACACACCTCTTGTGGATGTTGCTCATGCATCTCAAAACGGATTGTGGGATCCAGAATGACACCCTTATCCTTCTGCCGATCAATTATGATGATATCAGCCCGTCTAGTAGAGCCATCAGAAGAGACGCAACCAACCTCCTCGTAAACCTCATAGGAAGCATTCTGACGGATTGAAGCTGCGATGAGAGAACGAACCGTATTATGTCTGTTGATTCGGAGCAATTCTCCATGATGGCAGAAACCCAAGACGTGAGGAAGCGTTTCTTGCTCGTCGCATCTTCTGCAACGGGTTGAGTCAAGAGTTCTACCAGGGAGAGTACGTACAGTTATTGTATTACAGTTCATCTTAATGGCTTGCGTCCACTGACTGCTCGAAAGTCCCTTCTTGGTTGAGATCCACGAATTACCTTTCTTCCAGTGAGAATAGAAAACAACTCCATTCATTCATTCATTCATTTATTTTATTCCATAGATCTTACATGAGCAATGAAGCTTTAAGATGTGGAACATGTCAACATTTTACAATATTACAATTACAATTTTTACAAATTTTTATAGTTTTACAATTTAGTAATTTTCTACAATTTTTACAATTTTGTACAATTTTTTTTTACATTTTTTTACATTTTGGCGAGATGTAGTGAGATGAGATGAGGTCCGAGGATTCGCCAAAATATTACCCGGCATTTGCCTTTTCGGTGGGGGAAACCTCGGAAAAACCCAACCAGGTAATCAAATCAAAGGGGTTGATGCCAAGGACTCGCCATAGACCATCCGGCTTCAGTCCCACGGCTGGGGAAAACCTCCGAAGAAACCAAAGTCCAAAGGGGGATCCAACCCAAGCCCGAACGCAGCTCCGGATCAGCAGCCCAGCGAGTCTGTCGACTGACCAACATCGATGGCTCTACTAAAAGTATACAATACATAGCCAATCAGATTATTAAATTTACAAACGCAAACGATCATTCATAAGTTGAGCTATATTATAATACAAAACAATTTAATTAAATTTAAGGCATAAACAATTCAACCAGTTGTTATATACAGAAATTGATAATACATATCATGCAAACTACTTCAAATTACAAACACAAACAATTTATCAGTAGAGCTATATAGATTACTATTCAATTTAATGCATATACAATTCATCGGCCAAATCTATACAAATATATACAATACAAAGTAGCATACTTTCATTAAGCTATACAAATTTGTGCAATTAATATCAAGTAGATTAATTCAATTTATAATCATAAACAATTCATCAGTTGAGCTATACATATTACCATTCAATTTACAGTAGGCCTATATACAATTCATCAGTAGAGCTACACTGACTAGTAATCATTTTAAGAACATATACAATTCATCAGCCAAACTATACAAACATATACAATCAAATTAGTTCAATTTACAAACTTATTTTCGTTAAGCTATACAATTCATATGAAGTAGATTAATTCAATTTATAAGCTTAAACAATTCATCAGTTGACCTATACAGTATACTATTCAATTTACAGTACATACAATTCATCAGTTATGCTAAACAAAAAATACAATACATAGTAAACAGATTAAGTCAATATAAAAACATATTTTAGTTGAGCTATATAAAATTGTACATGTCATTTAAGTAGAATAATTCAATTCACAAGCATAAACAATTCATCAATTGTGTAGAAGGTATGAGTATGTAGAAATTTGGTTAATTCTTTTCTGAACCTTTTCTCGTTGTTCTTCAAATCTTTAAGATTATTAGGCAGTGCATTGAAGACTGTTATACATGAATAGCGAACTCCTTTTTTAAAACAGCTTAGACTAACAGAGGGTAGATGAAGATCTGATTTATGTCTTGTATTAAAATGATGAATGTCTTGATTAGTACTGAATTTATCTTGGTTCTTAATATACAGCATCATTAGGGAAAGAATGTATTCACAAGGTAAAGTCAAGATTTCTAAGTTTCGGAAAATATTTTTACATGAGGTCCTTTTATGCACACCGGCCATTATTCTTATAGCTTTCTTTTATAAAACAAAAACGTGTTTAGCTTCAGACGAGTTACCCCAGAGTATTAATCCATATTTCATTACAGAGTGAAAATATGCAAAGTATGACATTTTAAGTAAGTTTATATCACCAATAGTAGATAAGGATCTTAATGCATAACAGGCAGAGCTCAATTTACGAGTAATACATTCTATATGCGTTTTCCAGTTCAAGTGATTATCCAATTCTAAACCAAGAAACTTTGTGCTTATAGATTCTTTGAGATGAGTTCCATTTAATCGAATACTGTAGGAAACCTGAGCACTATTGTGTGTACTAAATTTGACTGCACTGGTTTTATCAACATTAAGTGCTAGTTTATTTGCATGGAACCATTCATTCATTAGATTCAGCACTGTATTAGAAGTGTTTATAAAATGATCGTATTGTTTGCTTGAAATAATTACACTTGTATCATCTGCAAATAAAATTACATGGGATGAATTGTTTATGGTCAAGGCTAAATCATTCATATAAACTAGAAACAACAATGGACCTAAAATTGACCCCTGCGGAACACCATGTTTAATATTTCTAAATTCTGAATAAGTAACTTTATGACTATTTGGTACATTTATTTCTACTTTTTGTTTTCTATTTGATAAGTACGATGTAAACCAACCCAACATCTCATCTTTAATGCCATAAAACTTCAATTTTTTTACTAATATACTATGGTCTACACAATCAAATGCTTTAGCCAAGTCACAAAAAATCCCACCTACATGTAGTTTCGAATTTAATGAATTTAGTATTTCATCCACCAAACTAAAAGCAGCATTCTCTGTCGATTTTTGTTTTCTAAATCCAAACTGTTCTAAAACTAATATATTGTTGGACTCCAGGTAATGATATAATCTATTATACATAACTTTCTCAAACACTTTTGAAAATGTTGTTAATAATGATATGGGTCTGTAATTAGCAATAGTACATTTATCTCCCTTTTTGTATATTGGTTTTACTATTGAATATTTGAGTCTTTCTGGAAAAATACCACATTGCATTGACAAATTGCATAGATAGCTTAACGGAGGGGATAATATTTCAGAACAAGCTTTCAGAACTTTACTTGGAATTTCATCATATCCAGAGGAATATTTTGTTTTTAGTTGTTTTATCACATGCATGATTTCTGCTGCGGTAGTGGGAATAAATTTGAGACCTAAAAACTCAGTGTTAAATGCATCAGTTAGGTAACCAAGTGCAGCATCTTCTGCACAATCTTGAATGTTTAAGTTCTGAATAATATTTATATAGAAGTCGTTAAAATGATTTGCAATTGATTTTGGGTTATCTATTTTACTATCATTGATTTTAATGCAAGTAATATTTTCACTCTTTGAATATCGATTAGTTTCATTTTTAATAATATCCCAAATAGTTTTAATCTTATTATCTGAATTTTGTATTTTTTCATTCAGATACATTTTCTTTGCATCTTTTATAACTTTTGTCAAAGTTTTACAGTAATTCTTGTAGTAATTAAGAACATGAGGATCATCACTATTCCTACTCATTAAATATAGATTCCTTTTTCTAGCACATGATATTTTAATTCCCTGAGTTATCCACGTGTTTTTACTTTTACATTTTTTCACCACCTTGACTGGAAAACATTCATTGAAATAATTCGTAAATGTAGTGAAAAATGCATTAAATTTAGTATTAATATCAATGGTATCGGTACTATATACATTTTCCCAAGATTCATTTTGTAGACATGTATTTAAATGATGAAGAGATTCAGCATTTATAATCCTTTTTTTATTTTTAGATTAACACTTTGGAATTTTTCACTCATATTGAAAACACTTAGAATTTGTGCATCGTGATCAGACAGGCCATTGACTAATGGTACTGTTGAATAGGAATTCAATCTACTTTTATCTATAAATATATTATCAATGGCAGTACTACTTCCAGCTTGTGTTCTGGTTGGAAAACTTACTGTGTGACTAAGATTATAAGTTTCAAGAAGTGAGTTTAATTTTCTTTTACGTGAGCTTTCTGATAGATAATCTATGTTCATGTCACCACAGATTACAAATTCGGTATGTGGTTTATAAAGTCTTTTCAGTAATGAATCTAAGTTAGTTGTAAATTTCTTATAATCTCCCATTGGCGCCCTATAAACACATAAGATAATTAAATTTGATATCTCATAACCAATTTGTATTCCACAGATTTCAATATCTTGTTCAAGGCAAAAATCAGATATATCAATTTTACTAAATAATAGATCCTCTCTGATAAAAATACAGGCACCCCCTTTTTGGAAGACATGTCTACAGAAATGGGAACCTAATACATATCCATGTAAAGACAGTTGTAGTATTTCCTGTTGCTTCATATGATGTTCAGTTATACATAATATCTGAGGTTTATGCTTTTGAGTTGCTAAAGAAGTGATCAATTCATCAGTTTTTTGTTTTAATCCCCTAATATTTTGATGAAAAATAGTGAAGTTACTGTGTTCATTACTAGAAACATCAGAGCATTTACAATTTAGTTGAACTTGTTTCAAACACCTTACCGGTGGGAGGTTTAACCTAAAAAAGGAGAAGCCCTAGCATTAACTAACACAGGAATATTACAACTCTGCTTTTTAACATGGCTGCCTCTGATGCTATTAGGAATAAGAACCGAAAGGTGCTCCTTGCCTCTACCATTCAGATGCAGGCCATGTGACGTATATTCATACCTTCTTATAGGGCTTACATCTATCAAACCAATGTGTGATGCCCCAGGTCTCATCAGAGCCCGCTCAAGCCGCATATTCACGCTCCGCACCCTCCTGTGAAGATACGGCTTGTCGTACCTGCTGAAAAGACTGAGAAATCCCACATTGGTATGGCTGCTCATCTCAATTATGTTGTTGACATCTTTCTCAATAGAATAGTTACAATCGTTATCAATACTATTACCTGGCCCACCCACTATAACTACATGATCCCTCTTAGAAAATTCTGAACTCAATTTCATCATATCCTCAACAACATTCTTGAGAGGAGCATTAGGCTTACATACACTAGATACTTCAAACTCATCGCCCAGTTTCGACTTCAAAAGTGAGGAAATACCTCTTGCATGGCTGCTTCCTAAGATCAATACTTTACTCCTACAATCATTAACCTTATCTGTTTTCTGACTTACCTTTACTAGTGTCGATACTGGGTCTGAGTTCTCCTGATCAACATTCATTGCTTGAAGAGCACTGAATTTGTTGGTCAGTTTGATTGATGCAGCATCATCCGCAGAGAAACGTCTACTCCTAGATTTGGAATTCTTCGGTTTCATCCAAGTGTGAGATCTCTCTTTATTCGAAACACTAATGCTATCCTTCAAAGCTCTCAATTTATTAATTTCACACTTTGCCTCATCTAATTCCAATTCTAGGGCTCTGATTCTCTCCAGTTGATCGCGCATCTTTCTATCATATATACAGTCACTACATTCCCAACTACCTTTGTCAACAAAATTATCAGGATCTATATCTATACATTTCCAATGAAAACAGAAATTACAATTATTACATACCAATCCTTTCACTACAATCCTTCTACAACTACGACAGTTTCCAGACAGAGCAGCCATTACTTTTACTTTTCAATTTGCTTCATTGATGAAAAGAATCTTCACGCAATGCTTAATTAATTTTGAGAAACGGCGTTTGTATGTTCTTGGAAAAACTGAATCCTCAAAGTATTATTTTTAGTAAGTTGTTCTCTTTATGTGTATATGATTGTTCAATTCTAAGTTTATACACATAGATTGCATTGTGCACATTATATACGCCTTTTTCTCAGAAGTTATATTTTTGACTTAATGTGTTTTGCTTCTAAACCGACGATATAAAGAAAACGAATCAGGAAGGTTGTTCTTTCACACATTGTTAATATGATTTTGTAACCCGGTTATGTCAGATTGCATTACTTTCTTACAATATCGGATTGGCACTGCTCCAACCCCACATAATATGAGATTTGCAATATCTGCAGTGAATTGCCCTCTTCCAAGACAATTACTTGATTAAATTACTTTAACGCGTCAACCTATAGCCCTAATACATAGCCTAACACAGCGATCATCAGAACACTGCACTCTCGGGCTAGCGTCACTTACCCGCGGACAGACACTGCCCTAGCGTGCAATCGTCGCTGCTGGCGGGTATGCTATCTCTCTATTCCTTGTGCACGACGGAGCAGAGTTCCTTACACTCCATTCACTCTACCCATTTCAGCGAGTGCTGACGACCACTGGCCTAACAGAATTGGAAAGCCTATACTGTTTGTGCAGCAACATTTAATGGCATCCCTTTGATGAAGCGGTTGTTTGTAAATTTAACTGCATTATTTCTCGATATAAGTACTGAATTTTATGATCTTCGAAAATATTCTCGTATGTTCCACAGTTGTAGTTTGAGTGTTCTGGTTTGAAAACCTCTCGTTTTTTTATAATTTCAATATTAGTCTATTATTATTATTATTATTACTATTATTATTATTATTATTATTGTTATTATTATTATTATTACCTATATACTGTATTTTAATTGGCCAACGGGTGTTGACCAGCACATAAATATAAATAAATAAATAAATAAATACATAAATAAATAAATAAGTAAATAAGTAAATAAAAATAAGTAAATAAATAAGTAAATAAAACAGACGAACAAACGAACCAAGGAACCAACGAACGAGCGAGTGAGCAAGCATTGAGAATATTCCTCACTACAGAGGTTCTTCTCCTGCCAGAACAGTACGACATTACAGCCACACAAGCTTCATTCTTTTTTCCATTTATTAACTACCGCCATCGATCTCTATCTTTAGCTTCATCCTCTGTGATCTCAATATTCCTCATAGGTTGCTGCATATTCTGTTTCCAGTAAGTCTGTGATCGTTGTCTTCTTCTTCCCTCCAACTTCCATTCATACACTATCTTAGGAGTACATGTCACATCCATTCTGCTTAAATGTCCATAACTATCACTTAAATCGTCCTCTTTCAATTCAACGATTTCAACTATGTCTATTTTTTTCGTATTCAGCGTATAGCGATTTCAACGATTTCTCTCTTTTTCGTATTCAACGTACAGCGATTTCAACGATTTCTCTTTACTTCGTTTTCGGCGTACAGCGAATTCAACGTTTTTTTTCAGCGTACAGCGATTTCAATGATTTTTTTCGTATTCAGCGTACAGATATTTCAACGATTTTCTTTCATATTCAGCGTATAGCCATTTCAACGATTTCTTTTTTCGTATTCAAAGTACAGCGATTAAAAAGGTTTCTCTTTTTTTTTTCGTATTCAGCGTACAGCTATTTCAACGATTTTCTTTCGTATTCAACGTACAGCGATTTCAACTACTTTTTTTCGTATTCGGCCTACAGCGATTTCAATGATTTCTCTTTTTTCGTATTCAGCATACAGCGATTTCAACGACTTTTTCATATTCAGCGTAAGACATTTCAACGATTTTTTTCGTATTCAGCGTACAGCGATTTCAACGATTTCTCTTTCTTCCGTATTCTGCGTCCAGCGATTTCAACGATTTCTCTTTTTTCGTATTCAGCGTAGAGCGATTTCAACGATTTCTCTTTTTTCGTATTCAGCGTAGAGCGATTTCAACTATTTCTCTTTATTTTCTTATTCAACGTATGGCGATTTCAACGATTTTTCTTTTTTTCTTATTCAGCGTATAGTGATTGCTACGGTGTTTTTTTTGTTGTTTTGGCATTCAGCGTACAGCTATTTCAACGATTTCTCTTTTTTTTCGGATTCTGCGCACATCTAATTCAACTATTTTTTTTCGTATTCAGTGTATAGCGATTTCTCTTTTTTTCGTATTCAACGTACAGCTATTTCAACGATTTCCCTTTTTTCGTATTCTGCGTACCGCTAATTCAACTATTTTTTTTCGTATTCAGTGCACAGCGATTTCTCTTTTTTTTCTTATTCAACGTATAGCTCCTTCAACGATTTCCCTTTTTTTCCTATTCAACGTACTCTATTTCAACCATTTTTTTCCTATTCAGCGTGCAGCGATTTCAATGAATTCGCCTTTTTTCGTATTCAGCGTACAGCGATTTCAATGGTATCTTCCTTCTCGTATTCAGCGTACAGCGAATTCTACGGTGCTTTTTTTGTTTTGGTATTCAGCGTACAGCTATTTCAACGATTTCTCTTTTTTTCCTATTCAGCCTACCGCTATGTCAACTATTTTTTTCCGTATTCATTGTACAGCGATTTCTCTTTTTTTCGTATTCAACGTACAGCTATTTCAACGATTTCTCATGTTTTTCGTATTTAACGTACAGCAATTTCAACAATTTTTTTCCTATTCAGCGTGCAGCGATTTCAATGAATTCTCTTTTTTCGTATTCAGCGTACAGCGATTTCAACGATTCCTCTTCCTTTCGTATTCAACGTACAGCTATCACAACCATAATTTTTGTATTCAGGGTACAGCAATTTCAAGGATTACTTTTTTTCCGTATTCAACGTAAAGCGTGTTCAACTCTTTCTATTATTTTTCGTATTCAGCGTACAGCAATTTCAACGATTTCTCTTTTTTTGTATTCAGCGTACAGAGATTTTAACGATTTTTTTCGTATTCAGCGTACAACTATTTCAATTTTTTTTTCGTATTCATCATACAGCTATTTCTATGAATTTTTCTCCTATTCAGTGCACAGCGATTTCAACGATTTTTAGTATTCAGCGTACTGCGATTTCAACGATTTTTTTCGTATTCAGCGTACAGCGATTTCAACAATTTTTTTCGTATTTAGCAAACAGCAATTTCAACTATTGTCTTTCATATTCAGCGTAGAGCCATTTCAACGATTTCTCTTTTTTTCTTACTTAGCGTACAGCGATTTCAACGATTTCTCTATTTTTCAAATTCAGCGTACAGAGATTTCATAAGATTTCATTTTTTTCGTATTCAGCGTTGAGCGATTTCAACGTTTTCTCTTTTTTCGCATTCAGGGTACAGCGATTTCAACTATTTGTATTTTTTTGTATTCAGTGTACAGCGATTTCAACGATTTCCCTTTTTTCGTATTAGCGTACAGCGATTTCAACGATTTCTCTTTTTTTCGTATTCAGCGTAAAGCGATTTCAACGATTTCTCTTTTTTTCGTATTCAACGCGCAGCGACTGCAATGATTTCTCTTTTTTTCGTATTCGACGTACAGCGATTTCAACGATTTCTCTTTTTTCATGTTCACCGCACAGTGATTTCAACGATTTCTCTTTTTTATGATTACCGCACAGCGATTTCAACGATTTCTCTTTTTTTCTTAATCAACGTACAGTGTTTTCAACGATTTCTCTTTTTTCATGTTCAACGGACAGTGATTTGAAAGAATTCTCTTTTTTCCGTATTCAGCGTACAGCGATTTCAACGACTTTTTTCATATTCAGCGTAAGACATTTCAACGATTTCTTTCGTATTCAGGGTACAGCGATTTCAACGATTTCTCTTTCTTCCGTATTCTGCGTACAGCGATTTCAACGATTTCTCTTTTTTCGTATTCAGCGTAGAGCGATTTCAACGATTTCTCTTTTTGTTATTCAACGTATGGTGATTTCAACGATTTTTCTTTTTTTCTTATTCAGCATATAGCGATTGCTGCGGTGTTTTTTTTATTGTTTTGGTATTCAGCCAACAGTTATTTCAACGATTTCTCTTTTTTTTGGATTCTGCGTACAGCTAATTCAACTATTTTTTTTCGTATTCAGTGTATAGCGATTTCTCTTTTTTTTCGTATTCAACGTACAACTATTTCAACGATTTCCCTTCTTTTCGTATTCTGCGTACCGCTAATTCAACTACTTTTTTTTTCGTATTCAGTGCACAGCGATTTCTCTTTTTTTCTTATTCAACGTATAGCTCCTTCAACGATTTCTCTTTTTTTTCCTATTCAACGTACTCTATTTCAACCATTTTTTTTCTATTCAGCGTGCAGCGATTTCAATGAATTCTCCTTTTTTCGTATTCAGCGTACAGCGATTTCAATGGTATCTTCCTTCTCGTGTTCAGCGTACAGCGATTTCTACGGTGCTATTTCTGTTTTGGTATTCAGCGTACAGCTATTTCAACGATTTCTCTTTTTTTTTTGTATTCACCCTACTGCTATGTCAACTATTATTTTTTCGTATTCATTGTACAGCGATTTCTCTTTTTTTTCGTATTCAACGTACAGCTATTTCAACGATTTCTCATGTTTTTCGTATTCAACGTACAGCAATTTCAACAATTTTTTTCCTATTCAGCGTGCAGCGATTTCAATGAATTCTCTTTTTTCGTATTCAGCGTACAGCGATTTCAACGATTCCTCTTCCTTTCGTATTCAACGTACAGATATTACAACCATAATTTTTGTATTCAGGGTACAGCAATTTAAAGGATTACTTTTTTTTCCGTATTCAACGTAAAGCGTGTTCAACTCTTTCTATTATTTTTCGTATTCAGCGTACAGCAATTTCAACGATTTCTCTTTTTTGTATTCAGCGTACAGGGATTTCAACGATTTTTTTTCTTATTCAGCGTACAACTATTTCAATGTTTTTTTTTTCGTATTCATCATACAGCTATTTCTATGAATTTTTCTCCTATTCAGTGCACAGCGATTTCAACGATTTTTTAGTATTAAGCGTACTGCGATTTCAACGATTTTTTTTTCGTATTCAGCGTACAGCGATTTCAACAATTTTTTTTCGTATTCAGCATGCAACTATTTCACCGTTTTTTTTTTATTCGTCGTACAGATTTTTCAATGAATTTTCCCCCTATTCAGCGTACAGTGATTTCAACGATTTTTTTCGAATTCAACGTACTGCGATTTAAACGATTTTTTTCTTATTCAGTGTACAGCGATTTCAACGATTTTTTTGGTACTCAGCGTACAGCTATTTCAACGATTTCTATTTTTTTCTTATTTAGCGTACAGGGATTTCAACGATTTCTCTATTTTTCATATTCAGCGTACAGAGATTTCATAAGATTTCATTTTTTTCGTATTCAGCGTACAGCGATTTCAATGATTTCTCTTTTTTTCGCATTCAGGGTACAGCTATTTCAACTATCTGTTATTTTCGTATTCAGTGTACAGCGATTTCATCGATTTCCCTTTTTTCGTATTAGCATACAGTGATTTCAACGATTTCTCTTTTTTCGTATTGAGCGTAAAGCGATTTTAACGATTTCTCTATTTTTCGTATTCAACTCGCAGCGACTGCAACGATTTCTCTTTTTTTCGTATTCGACGTACCGCGATTTCAACGATTTCTCTTTTTTCATGTTCACCGCACAGCGATTTCAACGATTTCTGTTTTTTATGATCACCGCACAGCGATTTCAACGATTTCTCTTTTGTCTTAATCAACGTACAGCGATTTCAACGATTTCTCTTTTTTCATGTTCAACGGACAGCGATTTGATAGAATTCTCTTTTTTCCGTATTACAACGAGTTCTCTTGTTTTCGTATTCAGCGTACAGCGATTTCAAAAATTTTTCTCTTTTTTTCGTATTCAACGTTCGGCGATTTGAACGATTTCCCTTTTTCGTGTTCAGGACACAGCGATTTCAATGAATTCTCTTTTTTCGTATTCAGCGTACAGCAATTTTAACAATTTATATTTTTTCCTATTCAGTGATCAGCGATATCAACCTTTTCTCTTTTTTTTTTGGTATGCAACGTACAGCGATTTCAAAGATTTCTGTTTTTTCGTATTCAGCGTACTGCAATTTTAAAAATTTATAATTTTTCCTATTCAGCGCACAGCGACATCAACGATTTCTATTTTTTTGTATTGTGCGTACAGCAATTTCAACGATTGCTCTATTTTTCGTATTCAGCGTACAACGATTTCAACGATTTCTCTCTTTTTCCTATTCAACGTACAGCGATTTCATCGATTTCTCTTTATTTTATATTCTACGTACAACGATTTTAACGATTTCTCTTTTTACGTGTTAAGAGCTCAGCGATTTCGAAGATTTCTCTTTTTTTGTATTCAGCGAACAGCGATTTCAACGATTTCTCTTCTTTTCGTATTCAGCGTTCAGCGATTTCAACGATTTCTCCTTTTTTCGTATTCAACGTACAGCGATTTCAACGCTTTCTCCATTTTCGTATTCAACGTAGAGCGATTTCAACGAATTCTCTTTTTTCGTGTTCAGCGCACAGGACTTGAACGGTTTCTCTTCTTTTCGTTTTCAGCGTACAGAGATTTCAACGATTTCTCTTTTTTTTCGTATTCAGCATATAGCGATTTCAACGATTTCTCTTATTTCATATTCAACGTACAGCGATTTCAACGATTTTTTTTTCGTATTGAGCGTACAGCGATTTCATCGTTTTTTTCGTATGAAGCGTACAGCGATTTGAAAGATTTTTTTTCGTAGTCAGCATACAGCTATTTCAACGATTTTCTTTCATGTTCAGCATATAGCCAATTCAATGATTTCCCTTTTTTTCGTATTCAAAGTACAACGATTAAAACAAATACTCTTTTTTTCGTATTCAGCTTACAGCGATTTCAACGATATTTTTTTTCGTATTCAGCCTACAGCTATTTCAACGATTTTCTTTCGTTTTCGGCGTACAGCGATTACAACGATTTTTTTTTGTTTTCAGCCTACAGGGATTTTAACGATTTCACTTTTTTTTCGTATTCAGCGTACAGCGATTTAAACGATATTTTTTCGTATTCAGCGTAGACAAATTTCAACGATATTTTTTTCGTATTCAGCGTACAGCTATTTCAACGATTTCTCTTTTTTCCGTATTCAGCGTACAGCAATTTCAAAGATTTCTCTTTTTTTCTTATTCAGCGTATAGCGATTTTAACGATTTCTCTTTTTTACTTATTCAACGTACAGCGATTTCAACGATTTCTCTCTTGTTGTTATTCAGCTTACAGCGATTTCAACGTTTTTTCTCTTTTTCGTATTCAGCGTACAGCTACTTCAACGATATTTTCTCATACATCGTACAGCGATTTCAACGTTTTTTTGTATTCAGCGTACAGTGATTTCAATGGTTTTTTTTTCGTATTCACCGTACAGCCAATCCTATAATTTTTTCCCTATCATCGTTGAGCAATTTCAAATATTTTATTTCGTCCGGTCACCATTCCTACCAGTGCATCCTTCTGTATACAGTTTCTTCTTAGCCCTTGACACAGGCTATTCCTTTTTTTCATCCTGATCATTTTCAGCATCATACTTTCTTCACCCTTTCTTTCCAACACAGCTTCATTTCTTATTCTGTCTGTTTGTTTCCCACCATTCATTCTTCTCCATATCTACATTTCAAATGACTCTAGTCTCTTCTCTTCACTTCGTCGCAATGTCTATGTTTCCTCCTTATACAATGTCACACTCCACAAAAAAGCAATTCACTAGTCTCTCCATCAGTAGTTTTTCTAGATTTCCGTAGAATGCTCTTTTTCCCTATTAAATGTATATTGTTATTATAAATGCAACTAGTGTTATAAGAAAAAGGATTTGCTCTCCTAGAGGCCTGTGTAACTCTGTTGACTAAATCTTTTGCATACATTTATATTACATCAACTTGTACTCTATTTAGTTAAATATATTACACTTTGTAATATGTACAGTACTATTACTCTTCTTTACTTTAGGATATATTTTATTGTAATTATATATATTTTAAAAATAAAAAAGAAGGAAAGAACAATTGGGGAAGTAAGGTCGGCTAGAGGGGAGGAGGAGGCCGAAATAGGAGTAATAATACTGTACAGTTTAAATAATATTGCGTGTTAAATGTAATAATAATAATAATAATAATAATAATAATAATAATAATAATAATAATAATAATAATAATAATAATATATTCTTTTGAGAACGGCCTGGGAACGCGATGAAAATTGTAAGGGAATGTTGGTTGAAGAAGGTATTACTTCTGTAGGTAGCCTACCCTGCATTACTGTAAATCCCAATATTCTTCACAGTCCGTCAGAAGTATTCGCTGTCCTCGAAAATTATTCAGACTTCTTCCATATTACTCGTAATTCGTAATTATCCGTCAAACATTATAATTATTATTATTTTATTTCATTCATTGTAGTCATCCCCTATTACTCGTCATCATAGGTCATCGTCATCAGACATTGTACGTCACCATAGTTCGTCATCCAACATTATTCATTATCATAGGTTGTCTGCCACAATTCATCGTAAGTTATCCACCACAATTCTTCATAGTCATCCTCGCAACTCGTCAATATTGGTCATCAATCACCATTCATCTCTCATGCTCCATTATTCGTCGTACTGGATCATCGTATCATATAATTCGTCTGTAATCCTCCATTAACCGTCATAATACATCATCAATCTTAACTCGTCATAATCATCCTCCTCGTCGTCATAGCCCATCATCAATCACAGTTTATTTTTGTCAGCCTTTATTATGCGTCATTTCAAATTGTTATTTAGCCAACAGTCCTAAAACAGATCTGAACCTCATATGGCATTACTCATGAGGCAATTAAGCCAAGAGATAATGGGGTAGAGTGGCAAGTTCATTTCCCCTTCCATTGCATACATCGCTGATTAGTTAGATATTACACTGATCAGACTATTATTTTTTAGTAGGTTATTTTACGATGCTTTATCAACATCTTATATTATTTAGCGTCTGAATGAGATGTAGGTGATAATGCCGGTTAAATGAGTCCGGGGTCCAGCACCGAAAGTTACCCAGCATTTCCTCATATTGGGTTGAGGGAAATCCCCGGAAAAAACCTCAACCAAGTTAATTGCCTCGACCGGGAATCGAACCCGGGCCACATGGTTTCGCGGCCAGCGCGTTGCTGACCGTTACTCCACAGATGTGGACTCAGACTATTATGAGACACAATTAATTTAATTCGTCATACTTCGTTGGTATCCTCTGAAATTAGTCAGTTTTTCGTCCGCATACCCAAGGTAAATAACATAAAAGGACGTCCAGCTCAATTTACGAATTGCATTCAGCGTTTAGGGGTCGTACTCTTTTTTTGTATTCAGCGTACAGAGATTTCAACGGTATCTTTTTTTTCGTATTCAGCGTACAGCTATTTCAACGATTTCTTTTCTTTTCGTATTCTGTGTACCGCTAATTCCACTATTTTTTTTCGTATTCAGTGTACAGCGATTTCTCTTTTTTTCGTATTCAACGTACAGCTACTTCAACGATTTCTCGTTTTTTTCGTATTCAACTTACAGCTATTTCAACCATTTTTTTCCTATTCAGCGTGCATCGATTTCAATGAATTCTCCTTCTTTCGTATTCAGCGTACAGCGATTTCAATGGTATCTTCCTTCTCGTATTCAGCGTACTGCGATTTCTACGGTGTTTATTTTTGTTTCTCTATTCAGCGTATGGCTATTGCAACGATTCCTCTTTTTTTCGTATTCAGCGTACCACTATTTTAACAATTTGTTTCTTATTCAATGAACATTGATTTCAGCGATTTCTCTTTTTTTCGTATTCAACGTACAGCTATTTGAACGATTTCTCTTGTTTATCGTATCCAACGTACAGTTATTTCAACTATTTTTTCCTATTCAGCGTGCAGCGATTTCAATGAATTCTCTTTCTTCGTTTTCAGCGTACAGCGATTTCAACGAATCCTCTATCTTTCATATTCAACGTACAGCTATTTCAACCATACATTTTTGTATTCTGAGTAGAGGGATTTCAAGAATTTTTTTTTTCCGTATTCAACGTACAGCGTCTTCAATATTTCTATTTTTTTCGTATTGGGCGTACAGCAATTTCAACGATTTCTCTTTTTTTCGTATTCAGCGTACAGCGACTTCAGCGATTTTTTTTCTTATTCAGCGTACAACTATTTCAACGTTTTTTCCGTATTCATCGTACATCTATTTCAATGAATTTTTCTCCTATTCAGCGTATAGCAATTTCAACGATTTTTTTCGTATTCAGCGTACTGCGATTTCAACGGTTTTTTTCGTATTCAGCGTACAGCGATTTCAACGATTTTTTTCGTATTCTGCATACAGCTATTTCAAAGATTTTCTTTCATATTCAGCGTACAGCTATTTCAACGATTTCTATTTTTTTCTTATTTGGTGTACAGCGATTTCAACGATTTCTCTTTTTTTCATATTCAGCGTGCAGAGATTTCAAAGATTTCATTTTTTTCGTATTCAGCGTACAGCGATTTCATCCTTTTCTCTTTTTCGTATTCAGCGTACAACGATTTCAACGATTTGTCTTTTTTTCGTATTCAGTGTACAAATATTTCAACGATTTCTCTTTTTTTCGTATTAGCGTAGAGTGATTTCGACAATTTCTCTTTTCTTCATATTCAGCGTAAAGCGATTTCAACGATTTCTCTTTTTTTATGATCACCGCACAGCGATATCAACGATTTCTCTCTTTTTCTTATTCAACGTACAGCGATTTCAACGAATTCTCATTCTTCATGTTCACCGCAAAGCGATTTCAACGAATTCACTTTTTTCCGTATTCAGAGTAAAGCGATTTCAACGATTTCTCTTTACTTTCATATTCAGCGTGCAGAGATTTCAAAGATTTCATTTTTTTCGTATTCAGCGTACAGCGATTTAAACCTTTTCCTTTTTTCGTATTCAGCGTACAGCTATTTAAACGATTTGTCTTTTTTTCGTATTCAGTGTACAAATATTTCAACGACTTCTCTTTTTTTTCGTATTAGCGTAGAGCGATTTCGACGATTTCTCATTTTTTCGTATTCAGCGTAAAGCGATTTCAACGATTTCTCTATTTTTTCGTATCCAAGGTACAGCGATTGCAACGATTTGTCTTTGTTTCGTATTCAACGTACAGCGATTTCAACGATTTCTCTTTTTTTTATGATCACCGCACAGCGATATCAACGATTTCTCTCTTTTTCTTATTCAACGTGCGGCGATTTCAACGAATTCTCTTTCTTCATATTCACCGCAAAGCGATTTCAACGATTTCTTTTTCTCGTATTGAACGTACAGCGATTTCAACGATTTCTCTTTTTTGATGTTCACCGCAAAGCGATTTGAACGAATTCTCTTTTTCCCTATTCAGCGTACAGCGATTTCAACGAATTCTGTTTTTTTCTTATGCAGCGTACAGCGATTACAACGATTTCTCTTTTTTTCGTAATCAACAAACAGCGTTTTCAAAGATTTCTTTTTTTCTTTCGTATTCAGCCTACAGCGATTTGAACGATTTCTCTTTTTTTCGTATTCAGCTTACGATTTCAACGATTTCTCCCTTTTTCCTATTCGAATTCATCGGTTTCTCTTTTTTTCATATCCTACGTACAGCGATTATAACGATTTCTCTTCTTAAATGTTCATGGCACAGCGATTTCAAACATTTGTCTTTTTTTCGTATTCAGCGTAGCGCGATTTCAACGATTTCTCTTTTTTTCCTATACAGCGCTAGCGATTTCAACGATTTCCTTTTTTTTTTTTCGTATTCTACGTACAGTGATTTTAACGATTTCTCCTTTTTTCTTATTCAGAGTACAGCCATTTCAACGATTTCTCTTTTTTTCGTATTCAACGTACAGCGATTTCAACTACTTATCTTTTTCTTATTCAACGTACAGCGATTTCAACGATATCCTTTATTTTTCGTTCAGCGCATAGTGATTTCATGTATTTCTTTTTTTTTCGTATTCAGTGTACAGCGATTTCAACGTATTCTCTTTTTTTCGTATACAACGTACAGCGATTTCAGCGGTTTCTCTTTTTTCGTGTTCAGCGATTGAGCGGTTTCTATTTTTTGGTATTCAGCGTACAGCGATTTTAACCATTTCTTTTTTTTTCGTATTCAGCGTACAGCGATTTCTATTTTTTTCGTATTTAATGTACAGCGAATTCAACGATTTCCCTATTTTTCTTATTCAACGTAGAGTGATTTCAACGATTTCTCTGTTTTTCGTATTCGCTGTATAGCGATTTCAACGATTTCTATTTTTTCGTATTCAACGTACAGTGATTTCAACGATTTCTGTTTTTTAGTATTCAGTGTACAGCGATTTCAACGATTTCTGTTTTTTCTTATTCAACGTATAGCGATTCAACGATTTCTCTTTTTTCTTATTGAACTTATAGCGATTTCAACGATTTCTCCTTTTTTTCTTATTCAGCGTCCAGCGATTTCAACGATTTGTCTTTTGTCTTATTCAACGTACAGCGATTTCAACGATTTCTCTTTTTTCTTATTCAACTTATAGTGATTCAACGATTTCTCTTTTTTCTTATTCAACTTATAGCGATTTCAACGATTTCTCTTTTTTTCGTATTCAGTGTACAGCGATTTCAACGAGTTCTCTTTTTTTCGCATTCAGTGTATAGCGATTTCAACGTTTTTTTTTTTGTATTCACCGCACAACCATTCCTACTATTTTATCTTTTACATTGTTCAGCAATTTAAAGTATTTTTTTGTCCGTTCACTATTCCTTCCATTTCATCCTTCAGTAGGCAGTTTCTTCTTAGGCCTCGACCCAGGCAATTCCTTTTTTTCATCCTGATCATTTTCAGCATCATTCTTTCTTCACCCTTTCTTTCCAACACAGTTTCATTTCTTATTCTGTCTGTCTGTTTCACACCCTCCATTCTTCTCCATATCTACATTTCAAGTGACTCTAGTCTCTTCTCTTCACTTCGTCGTAATTTCTGTGTTTCCTCCTTATACAATGTGATACTCCACACAAAGCACTTCACTAGTCTCTCCATTAGTTGTTTTTCTAGAGTTCCGTAGAATGCTCTTTTCCCCATTAAATTTTTATTGTTATTATAAATGCACCTAATTGTATAAGAAAAAGATTTGCTTTCCTAAAGGACTATGTAATTCTGTTGACTTAGTCTTTTGTATTCGTTTATTATTCATTAACTTTTACTCTAGTTAGTTAGATATAATACACTTTGTAATATATACAGTATTATTACTCTTCTTTACTTTAGGATATATTTTTATTGTAATTATATATAATTATATTTTGAAAATTAGAAAAAAAGGAAAGGACAATAGGCGGGGTGAGGTCGGCTAGAGGGGAGGAGGAGGCCGAAATAGGAGTAATAATACTCTACAGTTTAAATAATATTGCATGTTAGTTATAATAATAATAATAATAATAATAATAATAATAATAATAATAATAATATTTTTTGAGAACGGCCTGGGACTGGATGAAAATTGTCAGGGAATGTAGGTTGAAGAATGTATTAATTCTGTAGGTAGCCTACCCTGCTTTACTGTAAATCGTAATATTCTTTACAGTCCGTCAGAAGTAGTCGCTGTCCTAAAAAATTATTCAGATTTCTTCCCTATTACTCGTAATTCGTAATTATCCGTCACCCATTATAATTACTACTTATTTTATTTTATTCATCGTAGTCATCCTTTATTACTCGTCATCGTAGGTCATCGTCATCAGACATTATTCGTCACCATAGGTCGTCATCCAACATTATTCATTTTCTTAGGTTGTCTGCCACAATTCATCATAACTTATCCGCCACAATTCTTCATAGTCATCCCCGTAACTCGTCAATATTGGTCATAAATCACCATTCATCAGTCATGCTCCATCATCCTCCTCGTCGTCATAGCCCATTATCAATCACAGTTCATCATTGTCATCCTTTATTATTCGTCATTTCAAATTGTTGTTTAGCCAACAGTCCTAAAACAGATCTGAACCTCATAAGGCATCACTCATGAGGCAATTAAGCCAAGGGTATAATGAGGTAGAGTGGCATGTTCATTTCCCCTTCCATTGCATACGTCACTGCTTAGTTAGATATTACACTGATCAGTCTATTATTTTTAATAGGTTATTTTACGACGCTTTATGAACATCTTATGTTATTTGGAGTCTGAATGAGATGAAGGTGATAATGCCGGTGAATTGAGTCAGGGGTCCAGCACCGAAAGTTACCCAGCATTTGCTCATATTGGGTTGAGTTAAATCCCCGGAAAAAACCTTAACCAGGTAAATTGCCGCGACCGGGAATCGAACCAGGGCCACATGGTTTCGCGGCCAGCGCGTCGCTGACCGTTACTCCACAGATTTGGACTCAGACTATTATGAGACACAATTAATATAATTCGTCATACTTCGTTGTTATCCTCCGAAATTAGTTTGTCGTCCGCATAACCAAGGTAAATAACATAGAAGGACGTCCAGCTCAATTTATGAATTGCATTCAGCATTTAGGGGTTGTACTTTTTGTTTGTATTCAGCGTACAGCGATTTCAACGGTATTTTTTTCTTTCTTATTCAGCGTACAGCGATTGCTACGGTGTTTTTTTTTTGTTTGTTTTGGTATTCGGCGTACAGCTATTTCAACGATTTCTCTTTTTTTCGTATTCAGCGTACCGTTAATTCAATTATATTTTTCGTATTCAGTGTACAGCGATTTCAGCGGTTTCTCTTTTATTCGTATTGAACGTACAGCTATTTCAACGATTTGTCTGTTTTCGTATTCAACGTACAGCTATTTCAACCATTTTTTCCTATTCAGCGTACAGCGATTGCAATGAATTCTCGTTTTTTCGTATTCAGCGTACAGCAATTTCAATGATATTTTTTTCGTATTCAACGTACTGCGATTTCTACGGTGTTATATTTCTTGGTATTCAGCGTACAGGTATTTCAACGATTTCTCTTTTTTTCGTATTGAACGTACAGAGATTTCAACGATTTCTCATTTTTTCATATTCAGCGTATAGCGATATCAAACTTTTTCTTTTCGTATTCAGTGTACAGCGATTTCAGCGATTTGTCTCCTTTTCGTATTCAACGTACAGCTATTTCAACGATTGCTCTTGTTTATCGTATTCAACGTACAGCGATTTCAACGATTTCCTTTTTTTTTCGTATTCAGCGTACAGCGATTTCAACGATTTCTCTTTTATTCATATTCAGTATACAGCGATTACAACGATTTCTGTATTTTCGTATTCAACGTACAACGATTTCAAAGTTTTCTCTTGTTTTCTTATTCAGCGTACAGCGATTTCAACGATTTCTCTTTTTCTCGTATTGTGGGGTAGATTATTTTACGACGCTTTATCAACAGCTTAGGTTATTTAGTGTCTGAATGAGATGAAGGTGATAATGCCGGTGAAATGAGTCCGGGGTCCAACACCGAAAGTTACCCAGCATTTGCTCATATTGGGTTGAGGGAAAACCCCGGAAATAACCTCAACCAGGTAACTTGCCCCGACCGAGAATCGAATCCGGGCCACCTGGATTCACGGCTAGACTCGCTAACCGTTACTCCACAGTTGTGGACTCGTATTGTGTGTACAGCGATTTAAACCTATTCTTCTTTCTCCGTATTCAGATTTCAGCGATTTCAACGATTTATCTTTTTTTTCTATTCAACGTACAGGGATTTCAACGATTTCTCCCTTTTCGTATCCGGTGTACAGCGGTTTCAACGATTTCTCTTTTTTCGTATTCAACGTACAGCGATTTCAAACGGTTTCTCTTTTTTCGTTTTCAGCGAACTGGACTTGAACGGTTTCTCTTTTTTTCGTATTCAGCGTACAGCGATTTCAACGACAGTTCTTTTTTTCTTATTGGGCGTATAGCGATTTCAAAGTTTTCTCATTTTTCATATTCAAGGGACAGCGATTTCAGCGATTTCTCTTTTTTTTCGTATTCAGCGTACAGCGATTTCAAAGTTTTTTTTTTTGGATTCAGAGTAAGGCGATTTCAACGACTATTTTTTTTAGCGTACAGCTATTTCAACGATTTTGTTTCATATTCAGCGTATAGCCATTTCAACTATTTCTCTTTTTTTCGTATTCAAAGCACAGCGATTAAAACAATTACATTTCTTTTCGTATTCAGCATACAGCTACTTCAACTAATTTCTTCCGCTGTCAGCGTACAGCGATTTCAACGATTTTATTTCGTATTCGACCTACAGCGATTTCCACGATTTCAAATTTTTTTTCCGTATTCAGCGCACAGCGATTTCAAATATTTTTTTTCGTATTCGTCCTACAGCGATTTCCACGATCTCTATTTCTTTTTCGTATTCTGTGTACAGCGATATCAACGATTTCTATTTTATTGGTATTAGCGTACAGGGATTTCAACGATTTCTCTTATTTTCGTATTCAGCGTAAATAAATTTCAACGATTTCTCTATTTTTCGTATTCAACGTTCAGCGATTTCAACGATTTCTCGTTTTTTCGTATTCAGCGTATCGCTATTTCAACTATTATTTCTCGTATTCAGTGTACAGCGATTTCAGCGATTTGTCTTCTTTTCGTATTCAACGTAGAGCTATTTCAAAGATTTCTCTTGTTTATCGTATTCAACGTACAGCGATTTCAACGATTTCTTTTTTTTTTCGTATTCAGCGTACAGCGATTTCAACGATTTCTCTTTTATTCTTATTCAGTATACAGCGATTACAACGATTTCTGTTTTTTCGTATTCAACGTACAGCGATTTCAAAGATTTCTCTTGTTTTCTTATTCAGCGTACAGCGATTTCAACGATTTCTCTTTTTCTCGTATTGTGTGTACAGCGATTTAAACCAATTCTCTTTTTTCCGTATTCAGCTTTCAGCGATTTCAACGATTCCTCTTTTTTTCGTATTCAACGTACAGGGATTTCAACGATTTCTCCCCTTTCGTATCCGGTGCACAGCGGTTTCAACGATTTCTCTTTTTTCGTATTCAACGTAAAGCAATTTCAACGATTTCTCTTTTTTCGTGTTCAGCGAACAGGACTTGAACGGTTTCTCTTTTTTTTCGTACTCTGCGTACAGCGATTTCAACGATTTCTCTTTTTTTTCTTATTGAGCGTATAGCGATTTTAAAGATTTCTCTTTTTTCATATTGAACGGACAGCGATTTCAACGATTTCTCTTTTTTTTCGTATTCAGCGTACAGCGATTTCAAAGTTTCTTTTTGGATTCAGAGTACGGCGATTTGAACGATTATTTTTTTAGCGTACAGCTATTTCAACGATTTTGTTTCATATTCAGCGTATAGCCATTTCAACGATTTCTCTTTTTTTCGTATTCAAAGCACAGTGATTAAAACAATTACTCTCTTTTTCGCATTCAGCTTACAGTGAATTTAACGATATTTTTTTCTTATTCAGCGTGCAGCTCCTACAACGAATTTCTTCCGTTTTCAGCGTACAGCTATTTCAACGATTTTATTTCGTATTCGACCTACAGCGATTTCCACGATTTCTATTTTTTTTCCCGTATTCAGCGTACAGCGATTTCAACGAATTTTTTTCGTATTCGTCCTACAGTGTTTTCCACGATTTTTATTTTTTTTTCGTATTCTGTGTACAGCGATATCAACGATTTCTATTTTATTCGTATTAGCGTACAGGGATTTCAATGATTTCTCTCATTTTCGTATTCTGCGTAAAGCGTTTTCAACGATTTCTGTATTTTTCTTATTCAACGTACAGCGATTTCAACGATTTCTCGTTTTTTCTTATTCAGCGTACAGGGATTTCAAAGATTTATCTTTTTTTAATATTCATCGTAAAGCGATTTCAAAGTTTTCTCTATTTTTCGTATTCAACGTACAGCGATTTCAACGATTTCTCTTTTTTTCGTATACAGCGTATCGCTATTTCAACTATTATTTCTCGTATTCAGTGTACGGCGATTTCAGCGATTTGTCTTATTTTCATATTCAACGTACAGGTATTTCAACGATTTCTCTTTTTTATCGTATTCAACGTACAGTTTTTTCAACCATTCATTCCCATTCTGCGTGCAACGATTGCAATGAATACTCTTTTCTTCCTATTCAGCGTACAGCGATTTCAACGATTCCTCTTTATTTCTTATTCAACGTATAGCTATTTCAAACACACATTTTTGAATTCAGAGTAGAGCGATTTCAAGGATTATTTTTTTTCCGTATTCAACGTACAGCATTTTGAATTATTTCAATTTCTTTTTTTCGTATTCAGCGTACAGCAATTTCAAGTATTTCTGTTTTTTTTTTCGTATTCAGCGTACAGCGACTTCAACAATTCTTTTTTATTCAGCGTACAACTATTTCACCGTTTTTATCGTATTCAGCGCACAGCTATTCAACGATTTCCATTTTTCGTACTGACCCTACAGCGATTTCATCAATATCTCTTTTTTTCTTATTCTGTGTACAGCGATTTAAACGGTATCTTTTTTGTTCGTATTAGCGTACAGCGAATTCAAGATTTCTCTTTTTTCGTATTCAGCGTAAAGCGATGTCAATGATTTCCCTTTTTTCCGTATTCAAGGTACAGTGATTATAAAGATTTCTCTTTTTTTCGTATTCAGCTTACAGCGATTTCAAAGATACTTTTTTTGTATTCAGCGTACAGCGAATTCAACGATATTTTTTCTAATTCAGAGTATAGCGATTTGAACGATATTTCTGTTTCCCGTATTCAGGGTACAGCGATTTCAACGATTTCTCTTTTTTGTATTCAGTTTACAGTTATTCAACGAATTCTATTTTTCGTATTCAGCGTACAACGATGTCAACGATTTGTCTTTTTTTCGTATTCAGCGTAAGGCGATTTCAACGATTTCTCTTTTTTTCGTATTCAAAGTACAGCGATTAATACGATTTCTCTTTTATTCGTATTCAGTTTACAGCGATTTCAACAGTATTTTTTTCGTATTCAGGGTACAGCTATTCTAACGATTTTCTTTCGTATTCAGTGTACAGCGATTTCAACGATTCTTTTTTTGTATTCGTCCTAAAGCGATTGCAACGATTTCTCTTTTTATCGTATTCAGCGTAGAGCGTATTCAACGATTTTTTTTCGTATTCAGCGTACAGATATTTCAACGACTTTTTTCATATTCAGCGTACAGCGATTTCAACGATTTATCTGTTTTCGAATTGAGCGTACAACGATTTCAACGAAATTTTTCGTTTTCAGCGTACAGGTATTTCAAAGATATTTATACGTATTGAGCGTCCAGATATATCAACGATTTTCTTTCATATTCTGCGAGCTTATTCAACGATTTCTTTTCTTTTCGTGTTCAGCGTACAGGTATTTCAAAGAAATTTTTCCGTATTCAGCGTAGTTATTTCAACGATTTTCTTTCATATTCTGCGTGCTCTTTCAACGATTTGTTTTTTTTTGTATTCAGGGTACAGCGATTTCAACGATTTCTCATTTTTTATTTCAGCGCACAGCGATTTCAACGATTTCTATTTTTCATATACAGCGTACAGCGATTTCAAAGATTTGTCCCTTTTAACTATTCAACGTACAGCGATTTCATCGATTTGTCTTTTTCTCATAATTATTCTATGTACAGCTTTGTTAACGATTTCATTTTTTCGTGTTCAGCGCTGAGCGATTCCACGGATTTCTCTTTATTTTTTATTCAGCGAACAGCGATTTCAATGACTTCTCTTTTTTTCGTATTCAGCTTTCAGCGATTTCAACAATTTTTCTTTTTTCGTATTCAACGTACAGTGATTTCAACGATTTCTCTCTTTTCCGTTTTCGGTGTAGAGCGATTTCAACGATTTCTTCTTTTCATGTATTCAGCGTATAGCGATTTCAACGATTTCTCTTTTTTTCATATCCAACGGACAGCGATTTCAAAGATTTCTCTTTTTTTCGTATTTTTATGGTACAGCGATTTCAACGTGTTTTATCGTATTCAGCGTTCAGCGATTTCAACGATTATTTTTTTCAGTGTACAGCTATTTCAACGATCTTCGTGCATATTCAGCGTATAGTCATATCAGCGATTTCTCTTATTTTCGTATTCAAATAACAGCGTTTAAAACAATTACTCTTTTTTCGTATTTAGCTTACAGCTATTTCAACGAATTTCTTCCTTTTTCAGCGTACAGCGATTTCAACGATTTTTTTTCGTGTTCGACCTACAGCGATTTCCACAATTTATATTTTCTTTCGTATTCTGTGTACAGCGATTTCAACTGTTTCTTTTTAATTCGTATTGCGTACAGGGATTTCAACGATTTCTCTTTTCTTCGTGCTCAGCGCAAACCGATTTCAACGATTTCTCCTTTTTCATATTCAACGGACAGCGATTTCAACGATTTATCTATTTTTCGTATTCAGCGTACAGCAATTTCAACTTTTTTTTCGTATTCAGCATACAGCGATTTCAACGATTATTTTTTTTCAGCGTACAGCTATTTCAACGATTTTCTTTCATATTCAGCGATTTCTCTTTTTTCCGTATTCAAAGCACAGCGATTTAAACAATTACTCCTTTTTTCGTATTCATCTTACAGCGAATTCAACGAAATATTTTTCGTATTCAGCGTACAGCTATTTCAACGAATTTCTTCCGTCTTCAGCGTACAGCGATTTCAACGTTATTTTTTGTATTGGACCTAGAGCGATTTCCACGAATTCTACTTTTTTCGTATTCGGCGTACAGCGTTTTCAAAAATTACTTTTCGTATTCGTCCTACAGCGATTTCCAGGCTTTCTATTTTTTTTTTTCGTATTCTGTGTACAGCGATATCAACGATTTTTATTTTATTCGTATTAGCGTACAGGGATTTCAACGATTTCTCTTTTTTTCGTATTCAGCGTACAGAGATATCAACGATTTCACTTTTTTTATTCAAGGTACAGCGACTTCAACGATTTCTGTTTTTTCCAAGCTCACCGCACAGAGATTTCAACGATTTCTCTTTTTTTCGTATTCAGAGTACATCGATTTAATCTAATTCTCTTTTTTTCTTATTCGGCGTACAGCGATATCAACGATTTCTCCTTTTTTCGTATTCAGCGTACAACGATTACAAGGTTTTTTCCTTTTTTTCGTATCCAACCTACAGCAATATCAACGATTTCTCGTTTTTTCGTATTCAGCGTTCAGCGATTTCTCAATTTTTCATATTCCACGTACAGCGATTTCATCTATTTCTCTTTTTTTCGTATTCAACGTACAGCGATTTCAACGATTACTTTTTCTTCATGCTCACCGCACAGAGATTTTACCGATTTCTCTTTTTTCGTATTCTGCGTACAGCGATTTCATCTAATTCTCTTTCTTTCTAATTCAGCGTACAGCGATTTCAACTTCTTTTTTTTTCGTATTCAGCGTACAGCGTTTTCAAAGATTTCTCTTTTTTTCTTATTTAGCTTACAGCGACATCAACAATTTTTTTCGAATTGAGCGTACAACTATTTAGCCGTTTTTTTTTCGTATTCATCGTCCAGCTATTTCAATGAATTTTCCTCCTATTCAGAGTACAGCGATTTCAACGATTTTTCTCGAATTCAACGTACTGCGATTTCAACAATTTCTTTGGTATTGAGCGTACAGATATTTCAACGATTTCTACTTTTTCATATTTAGCATACAGCGATTTCAACGATTTCTCTTTTTTTCATATTCAGCCTATAGAGATTTCAAAGACTTCTTAATATTCAGCGTACAGCGGTTTCAACGATTTCTCTTTTTTTCGTATTCATTGAACGGCGATTTCTAAGGTTTCCCTTTTTTTTCGTATTAGCGTACAGCGAGTTCAACGATTTCCCTCTTTTTCGTATTCAGCGTACAGCGAAATCAACGATTTAACTTTATTTTCAACGTACAGCGACTTCAACGATTTCTCTTTTTTCATGCTCACCGCACAGAGATTTCAACGATTTCTCTAGTTTTCGTATTCAACGTACTGCGATTGCAATGATTTCTCTTTTTTTCTTATTCAACGTTCAGTGATTTCAACGATTTCTCTTTTTTATGATCACGGAACAGCGATTTCAACGATTTGTCTTTTTTTATTCAACGTACAGCAACTTCAACGATCTCTTTTTTCATGCTCACCGCACACAGATTTCAACGATTTCCCTTTTTTCGTATTCAGCGTACATCGATTTAATCTAATTCTCTTTTTTTGGTATTCAGCGTAAGCCGATTTCAACGATTTCTCTTTTTTTCGTATTCAAAGTACAGCGATTAATACGATTTCTCTTTTATTCGTATTCAGTTTACAGCGATTTCAACGGTATTTTTTTCGTATTCAGAGTACAGCTATTTCAACGATTTTCTTTCGTATTCATTGTACAGCGATTTCTACGATTCTTTTTTTGTATTCGACCTACGGCGATTGCAACGATTTCTCTTTTTATGGTATTCAGCGTAGAGCGCATTCAACGATTTTTTTTCGTATTCAGAGTACAGATATTTTAACGATTTTTTTTCGTATTCAGCGTACAGCGATTTCAACGATTTATCTGTTTTCGAATTAAGCGTACAACCATTTCAACGAAATTTTTCGTTTTCAGCGTACAGGTATTTCAAAGATATTTTTACGTATTGAGCGTACAGATATGTCAACGATTTTCTTTCATATTCTGAGAGCTTATTCTACGATTTCTTTTCTTTTCGTGTTCAGCTTACAGGTATTTCAAAGAAATTTTTCCCTATTCAGCGTACAGTAATTTCAACGATTTCCTTTCATATTCTGCGTGCTCTTTCAACGATTTGCTTTTTTTCGTATTCAGGGTACAGCGATTTCAACGATTTCTCTTTTTTATATTCAGCGCACAGCGTCTTCAACGACTTCTCTTTTTTCCTATTCAGCGTACAGCGATTTCAACGATTTCTATTTCTCATATATAGCGTACAGCGATTTCAAAGATTTCTCTTTATTTTCTTATTCAGCGTACAATAATTTCAACGATTTGTCCCCTTTTCCTATTCAACGTACAGCGATTTCATCGATTTGTTTTTTCTCATAATTAGTATACGTACAGCTTTTTTAACGATTTGATTTTTTACGTTTTCAGCGCTCAGCGATTTCACGGATTTCTCTTTATTTCGTATTCAGCGAACAGCGATTTCAACGACTTCTCTTTTTTCGTATTCAGCTTTCAGCGATTTCAACAATTTCTCTTTTTTCGTATTCAGCGTACAGCGATTTCAACGATTTCTCTTTTATTCTTATTCAGTATACAGGGATTACAACGATTTCTGTTTTTTCGTATTCAACGTACAGCGATTTCAAAGATTTCTCTTGTTTTCTTATTCAGCGTACAGCGATTTCAACGATTTCTCTTTTTCTCGTATTGTGTGTACAGCGATTTAAACCAATTCTCTTTTTTCCGTATTCAGCTTTCAGCGATTTTAACGATTCCTCTTTTTTTCGTATTCAACGTACAGGGATTTCAACGATTTCTCCCCTTTCGTATCCGGTGCACAGCGGTTTCAACGATTTCTCTTTTTTCGTATTCAACGTAAAGCAATTTCAACGATTTCTCTTTATTTTCTTATTCAGCGTACAATAATTTCAACGATTTGTCCCCTTTTCCTATTCAACGTACAGCGATTTCATCGATTTGTTTTTTCTCATAATTAGTATACGTACAGCTTTTTTAACGATTTGATTTTTTACGTTTTCAGCGCTCAGCGATTTCACGGATTTCTCTTTATTTCGTATTCAGCGAACAGCGATTTCAACGACTTCTCTTTTTTCGTATTCAGCTTTCAGCGATTTCAACAATTTCTCTTTTTTCGTATTCAGCGTACAGCGATTTCAACGATTTCTCTTTTATTCTTATTCAGTATACAGCGATTACAACGATTTCTGTTTTTTCGTATTCAACGTACAGCGATTTCAAAGATTTCTCTTGTTTTCTTATTCAGCGTACAGCGATTTCAACGATTTCTCTTTTTCTCGTATTGTGTGTACAGCGATTTAAACCAATTCTCTTTTTTCCGTATTCAGCTTTCAGCGATTTTAACGATTCCTCTTTTTTTCGTATTCAACGTACAGGGATTTCAACGATTTCTCCCCTTTCGTATCCGGTGCACAGCGGTTTCAACGATTTCTCTTTTTTCATATTCAACGTAAAGCAATTTCAACGATTTCTCTTTTTTCGTGTTCAGCGAACAGGACTTGAACGGTTTCTCTTTTTTTTCGTATTCAGCGTACAGCGATTTCAACGATTTCTCTTTTTTTTCTTATTGAGCGTATAGCGATTTTAAAGATTTCTCTTTTTTCATATTGAACGGACAGCGATTTCAAAGTTTCTTTTTGGATTCAGAGTACGGCGATTTGAACGATTATTTTTTTAGCGTACAGCTATTTCAACGATTTTGTTTCATATTCAGCGTATAGCCATGTCAACGATTTCTCTTTTTTTCGTATTCAAAGCACAGTGATTAAAACTATGTGTTTATAGGGCGCCAATGGGAGATTATAAGAAATTTACAACTAACTTAGTTTCATTATTGAAAAGACTTTATAAACCACATACCGAATTTGTAATCTGTGGTGACATAAACATAGATTATCTATCAGAAAGCTCACGTAAAAGAAAATTAAACTCACTTCTTGAAACTTATAATCTTAGTCACACAGTAAGTTTTCCAACCAGAATACAAGCTGGAAGTAGTACTGCCATTGATAATATATTTATAGATAAAAGTAGATTGAATTCCTATTCAACAGTACCATTAGTCAATGGCCTGTCTGATCACGATGCACAAATTCTAAGTGTTTTCAATATGAGTGAAAAATTCCAAAGTGTTAATCTAAAAATAAAAAAAAGGATTATAAATGCTGAATCTCTTCATCATTTAAATACATGTCTACAAAATGAATCTTGGGAAAATGTATATAGTACCGATACCATTGATATTAATACTAAATTTAATGCATTTTTCACTACATTTACGAATTATTTCAATGAATGTTTTCCAGTCAAGGTGGTGAAAAAATGTAAAAGTAAAAACATGTGGATAACTCAAGGAATTAAAATATCATGTGCTAGAAAAAGGAATCTATATTTAATGAGTAGGAATAGTGATGATCCTCATGTTCTTAATTACTACAAGAATTACTGTAAAACTTTGACAAAAGTTATAAAAGATGCAAAGAAAATGTATCTGAATGAAAAAATACAAAATTCAGATAATAAGATTAAAACTATTTGGGATATTATTAAAAATGAAACTAATCGATATTCAAAGAGTGAAAATATTACTTGCATTAAAATCAATGATAGTAAAATAGATAACCCAAAATCAATTGCAAATCATTTTAATGACTTCTATATAAATATTATTCAGAACTTAAACATTCAAGATTGTCCAGAAGATGCTGCACTTGGTTACCTAACTGATGCATTTAACACTGAGTTTTTAGGTCTCAAATTTATTCCCACTACCGCAGCAGAAATCATGCATGTGATAAAACAACTAAAAACAAAATATTCCTCTGGATATGATGAAATTCCAAGTAAAGTTCTGAAAGCTTGTTCTGAAATATTATCCCCTCCGTTAAGCTATCTATGCAATTTGTCAATGCAATGTGGTATTTTTCCAGAAAGACTCAAATATTCAATAGTAAAACCAATATACAAAAAGGGAGATAAATGTACTATTGCTAATTACAGACCCATATCATTATTAACAACATTTTCAAAAGTGTTTGAGAAAGTTATGTATAATAGATTATATCATTACCTGGATTCCAACAATATATTAGTTTTAGAACAGTTTGGATTTAGAAAACAAAAATCGACAGAGAATGCTGCTTTTAGTTTGGTGGATGAAATACTAAATTCATTAAATTCGAAACTACATGTAGGTGGGATTTTTTGTGACTTGGCTAAAGCATTTGATTGTGTAGACCATAGTATATTAGTAAAAAAATTGAAGTTTTATGGTATTAAAGATGAGATGTTGGGTTGGTTTACATCGTACTTATCAAATAGAAAACAAAAAGTAGAAATAAATGTACCAAATAGTCATAAAGTTACTTATTCAGAATTTAAAAATATTAAACATGGTGTTCCGCAGGGGTCAATTTTAGGTCCATTGTTGTTTCTAGTTTATATTAATGATTTAGCCTTGACCATAAACAATTTATCTAAAGTAATTTTATTTGCAGATGATACAAGTGTAATTATTTCAAGCATACAATACGATCATTTTATAAACACTTCTAATACAGTGCTCAATCTAATGAATGAATGGTTCCATGCAAATAAACTAGCACTTAATGTTGATAAAACCAGTGCAGTCAAATTTAGTACACACAATAGTGCTCAGGTTTCCTACAGTATTCGATTAAATGGAACTCATCTCAAAGAATCTATAAGCACAAAGTTTCTTGGTTTAGAATTGGATAATCACTTGAACTGGAAAACGCATATAGAATGTATTACTCGTAAATTGAGCTCTGCATGTTATGCATTAAGATCCTTATCTACTATTGGTGATATAAACTTACTTAAAATGTCATACTTTGCATATTTTCACTCTGTAATGAAATATGGATTAATATTCTGGGGTAACTCGTCTGAAGCTAAACACGTTTTTGTTTTACAAAAGAAAGCTATAAGAATAATGGCCGGTGTGCATAAAAGGACCTCATGTAAAAATATCTTCCGAAACTTAGAAATCTTGACTTTACCTTGTGAATACATTCTTTCCCTAATGATGCTGTATATTAAGAACCAAAATAAATTCAGTACTAATCAAGACATTCATCATTTTAATACAAGACATAAATCAGATCTTCATCTACCCTCTGTTAGTCTAAGCTGTTTTAAAAAAGGAGTTCGCTATTCATGTATAACAGTCTTCAATGCACTGCCTAATAATCTTAAAGATTTGAAGAACAACGAGAAAAGGTTCAGAAAAGAATTAACCAAATTTCTACATACTCATACCTTCTACACAATTGATGAATTGTTTATGCTTGTGAATTGAATTATTCTACTTAAATGACATGTACAATTTTATATAGCTCAACTAAAATATGTTTTTATATTGACTTAATCTGTTTACTATGTATTGTATTTTTTGTTTAGCATAACTGATGAATTGTATGTACTGTATACGTCAACTGATGAATTGTTTAAGCTTATAAATTGAATTAATCTACTTCATATGAATTGTATAGCTTAACGAAAATAAGTTTGTAAATTGAACTAATTTGATTGTATATGTTTGTATAGTTTGGCTGATGAATTGTATATGTTCTTAAAATGATTACTAGTCTGTGTAGCTCCACTGATGAATTGTATATAGATCTACTGTAAATTGAATGGTAATATGTATAGCTCAGCTGATGAATTGTTTATGATTATAAATTGAATTAATCTACTTGATATTAATTGCACAAATTTGTATAGCTTAATGAAAGTATGCTACTTTGTATTGTATATATTTGTATAGTTTTGGCCGATGAATTGTATATGCTTTAAATTGAATAGTAATGTATATAGCTCTACTGATAAATTGTTTGTGTTTGTAATTTGAAGTAGTTTGCATGATATGTATTATCAATTTCTGTATATCACAACTGGTTGAATTGTTTATATCTTAAATTTAATTAAATTGTTTTGTATTATAATATAGCTCAACTTATGAATGATCGTTTGCGTTTGTAAATTTAATAATCTGATTGGCTATGTATTGTATACTTTTAGTAGAGCCATCGATGTAGCTCAGTCGGCAGACTCGCTGGGCTGCTGTTCCGGAGCTGCGTTCGGGCTTGGGTTGGATCCCCCTTTGGACTTTGGTTTCTTCCGAGGTTTTCCACAGCCGTGGGACTGAAGCCGGATGGTCTATGGCGAGTCCTTGGCATCAACACCTTTGATTTGATTACCCCCTTTGATTTGATTACCTGGTTGGGTTTTTCCGAGGTTTCCCCCACCGAAAAGGCAAATGCCGGGTAATATTTTGGCGAATCCTCGGACCTCATTTCATCTCACTACATCTCGCCAAAATGTAAAAAAAAAAAAAAAAAAAAAAATTGTACAACATTGTAAAAATTGTAGAAAATTACTAAATTGTAAAATTATAAAAATTTGTAAAAATTGTAATTGTAATAATGTAAAATGTTGACATGTTCCACATCTTAAAGCTTAATTGCTCATGTAAGATCTATGGAATAAAATAAATGAATGAATGAATGAATGAATGAATGAAAACAATTACTCTCTTTTTCGCATTCAGCTTACAGTGAATTTAACGATATTTTTTTCTTATTCAGCGTGCAGCTCCTACAACGAATTTCTTCCGTTTTCAGCGTACAGCGATTTCAACGATTTTATTTCGTATTCGACCTACAGCGATTTCCACGATTTCTATTTTTTTTCCCGTATTCAGCGTACAGCGATTTCAACGAATTTTTTTCGTATTCGTCCTACAGTGTTTTCCACGATTTTTATTTTTTTTTTCGTATTCTGTGTACAGCGATATCAACGATTTCTATTTTATTCGTATTAGCGTACAGGGATTTCAATGATTTCTCTCATTTTCGTATTCAGCGTAAAGCGTTTTCAACGATTTCTGTATTTTTCTTATTCAACGTACAGCGATTTCAACGATTTCTCGTTTTTTCTTATTCAGCGTACAGGGATTTCAAAGATTTATCTTTTTTTCATATTCATCGTAAAGCGATTTCAAAGTTTTCTCTATTTTTCGTATTCAACGTACAGCGATTTCAACGATTTCTCTTTTTTTCGTATACAGCGTATCGCTATTTCAACTATTATTTCTCGTATTCAGTGTACAGCGATTTCAGCGATTTGTCTTATTTTCATATTCAAAGTACAGGTATTTCAACGATTTCTCTTTTTTATCGTATTCAACGTACAGTTTTTTCAACCATTCATTCCCATTCTGCGTGCAACGATTGCAATGAATACTCTTTTCTTCCTATTCAGCGTACAGCGATTTCAACGATTCCTCTTTATTTCTTATTCAACGTATAGCTATTTCAAACACACATTTTTGAATTCAGAGTAGAGCGATTTCAAGGATTATTTTTTTTCCGTATTCAACGTACAGCATTTTGAATTATTTCAATTTCTTTTTTTCGTATTCAGCGTACAGCAATTTCAAGTATTTCTGTTTTTTTTTCGTATTCAGCGTACAGCGACTTCAACAATTCTTTTTTATTCAGCGCACAACTATTTCACCGTTTTTATCGTATTCAGCGTACAGCTATTCAACGATTTCCATTTTTCGTACTGACCCTACAGCGATTTCATCAATATCTCTTTTTTTCTTATTCTGTGTACAGCGATTTAAACGGTATCTTTTTTGTTCGTATTAGCGTACAGCGAATTCAAGATTTCTCTTTTTTCGTATTCAGCGTAAAGCGATGTCAATGATTTCCCTTTTTTCCATATTCAAAGTACAGTGATTATAAAGATTTCTCTTTTTTTCGTATTCAGCTTACAGCGATTTCAAAGATACTTTTTTTGTATTCAGCGTACAGCGAATTCAACGATATTTTTTCTAATTCAGAGTATAGCGATTTGAACGATATTTCTGTTTCCCGTATTCAGGGTACAGCGATTTCAACGATTTCTCTTTTTTGTATTCAGTTTACAGTTATTCAACGAATTCTATTTTTCGTATTCAGCGTACAACGATGTCAACGATTTGTCTTTTTTTCGTATTCAGCGTAAGGCGATTTCAACGATTTCTCTTTTTTTCGTATTCAAAGTACAGCGATTAATACGATTTCTCTTTTATTCGTATTCAGTTTACAGCGATTTCAACAGTATTTTTTTCGTATTCAGGGTACAGCTATTTCAACGATTTTCTTTCGTATTCAGTGTACAGCGATTTCAACGATTCTTTTTTTTTGTATTCGTCCTAAAGCGATTGCAACGATTTCTCTTTTTATCGTATTCAGCGTAGAGCGTATTCAACGATTTTTTTTCGTATTCAGCGTACAGATATTTCAACGACTTTTTTCATATTCAGCGTACAGCGATTTCAACGATTTATCTGTTTTCGAATTGAGCGTACAACGATTTCAACGAAATTTTTCGTTTTCAGCGTACAGGTATTTCAAAGATATTTTTACGTATTGACCGTACAGATATATCAACGATTTTCTTTCATATTCTGCGAGCTTATTCAACGATTTCTTTTCTTTTCGTGTTCAGCGTACAGGTATTTCAAAGAATTTTTTCCGTATTCAGCATAGTTATTTCAACGATTTTCTTTCATATTCTGCGTGCTCTTTCAACGATTTGTTTTTTTTTTGTATTCAGGGTAGAGCGATTTCAACGATTTCTCATTTTTTATATTCAGCGCACAGCGATTTCAACGATTTCTATTTTTCATATACAGCGTACAGCGATTTCAAAGATTTCTCTTTATTTTCTTATTCAGCGTACAATGATTTCAACGATTTGTCCCTTTTAACTATTCAACGTACAGCGATTTCATCGATTTGTCTTTTTCTCATAATTATTCTATGTACAGCTTTGTTAACGATTTCATTTTTTCGTGTTCAGCGCTGAGCGATTTCACGGATTTCTCTTTATTTTGTATTCAGCGAACAGCGATTTCAATGACTTCTCTTTTTTTCGTATTCAGCTTTCAGCGATTTCAACAATTTCTCTTTTTTCGTATTCAACGTACAGTGATTTCAACGATTTCTCTCTTTTCCGTTTTCGGTGTAGAGCGATTTCAACGATTTCTTCTTTTCATGTATTCAGCGTATAGCGATTTCAACGATTTCTCTTTTTTTCATATCCAACGGACAGCGATTTCAAAGATTTCTCTTTTTTTCGTATTTTTATGGTACAGCGATTTCAACGTGTTTTATCGTATTCAGCGTTCAGCGATTTCAACGATTATTTTTTTCAGTGTACAGCTATTTCAACGATCTTCGTGCATATTCAGCGTATAGTCATATCAGCGATTTCAACGATTATTTTTTTCAGTGTACAGCTATTTCAACGATCTTCGTGCATATTCAGCGTATAGTCATATCAGCGATTTCTCTTATTTTCGTATTCAAATAACAGCGTTTAAAACAATTACTCTTTTTTCGTATTTAGCTTACAGCTATTTCAACGAATTTCTTCCTTTTTCAGCGTACAGCGATTTCAACGATTTTTTTTCGTGTTCGACCTACAGCGATTTCCACAATTTATATTTTCTTTCGTATTCTGTGTACAGCGATTTCAACTGTTTCTTTTTAATTCGTATTGCGTACAGGGATTTCAACGATTTCTCTTTTCTTCGTGCTCAGCGCAAACCGATTTCAACGATTTCTCTTTTTTCATATTCAACGGACAGCGATTTCAACGATTTATCTATTTTTCGTATTCAGCGTACAGCAATTTCAACTTTTTTTTCGTATTCAGCATACAGCGATTTCAACGATTATTTTTTTCAGCGTACAGCTATTTCAACGATTTTCTTTCATATTCAGCGATTTCTCTTTTTTCCGTATTCAAAGCACAGCGATTTAAACAATTACTCCTTTTTTTCGTATTCATCTTACAGCGAATTCAACGAAATATATTTCGTATTCAGCGTACAGCTATTTCAACGAATTTCTTCCGTCTTCAGCGTACAGCGATTTCAACGTTATTTTTTGTATTGGACCTAGAGCGATTTCCACGAATTCTACTTTTTTCGTATTCGGCGTACAGCGTTTTCAAAAATTACTTTTCGTATTCGTCCTACAGCGATTTCCAGGCTTTCTATTTTTTTTTCGTATTCTGTGTACAGCGATATCAACGATTTTTATTTTATTCGTATTAGCGTACAGGGATTTCAACGATTTCTCTTTTTTTCGTATTCAGCGTACAGAGATATCAACGATTTCACTTTTTTTATTCAAGGTACAGCGACTTCAACGATTTCTCTTTTTTCCAAGCTCACCGCACAGAGATTTCAACGATTTCTCTTTTTTTCGTATTCAGAGTACATCGATTTAATCTAATTCTCTTTTTTTCTTATTCGGCGTACAGCGATATCAACGATTTCTCCTTTTTTCGTATTCAGCGTACAACGATTACAAGGTTTTTTCCTTTTTTTCGTATCCAACCTACAGCAATATCAACGATTTCTCGTTTTTTCGTATTCAGCGTTCAGCGATTTCTCAATTTTTCATATTCCACGTACAGCGATTTCATCTATTTCTCTTTTTTTCGTATTCAACGTACAGCGATTTCAACGATTACTTTTTCTTCATGCTCACCGCACAGAGATTTTACCGATTTCTCTTTTTTCGTATTCTGCGTACAGCGATTTCATCTAATTCTCTTTCTTTCTAATTCAGCGTACAGCGATTTCAACTTCTTTTTTTTTCGTATTCAGCGTACAGCGTTTTCAAAGATTTCTCTTTTTTTCTTATTTAGCTTACAGCGACATCAACAATTTTTTTCGAATTGAGCGTACAACTATTTAGCCGTTTTTTTTTCGTATTCATCGTCCAGCTATTTCAATGAATTTTCCTCCTATTCAGAGTACAGCGATTTCAACGATTTTTCTCGAATTCAACGTACTGCGATTTCAACAATTTCTTTGGTATTGAGCGTACAGATATTTCAACGATTTCTACTTTTTCATATTTAGCATACAGCGATTTCAACGATTTCTCTTTTTTTCATATTCAGCCTATAGAGATTTCAAAGACTTCTTAATATTCAGCGTACAGCGGTTTCAACGATTTCTCTTTTTTTCGTATTCATTGAACGGCGATTTCTAAGGTTTCCCTTTTTTTTCGTATTAGCGTACAGCGAGTTCAACGATTTCCCTCTTTTTCGTATTCAGCGTACAGCGAAATCAACGATTTAACTTTATTTTCAACGTACAGCGACTTCAACGATTTCTCTTTTTTCATGCTCACCGCACAGAGATTTCAACGATTTCTCTAGTTTTCGTATTCAACGTACTGCGATTGCAATGATTTCTCTTTTTTTCTTATTCAACGTTCAGTGATTTCAACGATTTCTCTTTTTTATGATCACGGAACAGCGATTTCAACGATTTGTCTTTTTTTATTCAACGTACAGCAACTTCAACGATCTCTTTTTTCATGCTCACCGCACACAGATTTCAACGATTTCCCTTTTTTCGTATTCAGCGTACATCGATTTAATCTAATTCTTTTTTTTTGGTATTCAGCGTAAGCCGATTTCAACGATTTCTCTTTTTTTCGTATTCAAAGTACAGCGATTAATACGATTTCTCTTTTATTCGTATTCAGTTTACAGCGATTTCAACGGTATTTTTTTCGTATTCAGAGTACAGCTATTTCAACGATTTTCTTTCGTATTCATTGTACAGCGATTTCTACGATTCTTTTTTTGTATTCGACCTACGGCGATTGCAACGATTTCTCTTTTTATGGTATTCAGCGTAGAGCGCATTCAACGATTTTTTTTCGTATTCAGCGTACAGATATTTTAACGATTTTTTTTCGTATTCAGCGTACAGCGATTTCAACGATTTATCTGTTTTCGAATTAAGCGTACAACCATTTCAACGAAATTTTTCGTTTTCAGCGTACAGGTATTTCAAAGATATTTTTACGTATTGAGCGTACAGATATGTCAACGATTTTCTTTCATATTCTGAGAGCTTATTCTACGATTTCTTTTCTTTTCGTGTTCAGCTTACAGGTATTTCAAAGAAATTTTTCCCTATTCAGCGTACAGTAATTTCAACGATTTCCTTTCATATTCTGCGTGCTCTTTCAACGATTTGCTTTTTTTCGTATTCAGGGTACAGCGATTTCAACGATTTCTCTTTTTTATATTCAGCGCACAGCGTCTTCAACGACTTCTCTTTTTTCCTATTCAGCGTACAGCGATTTCAACGATTTCTATTTCTCATATATAGCGTACAGCGATTTCAAAGATTTCTCTTTATTTTCTTATTCAGCGTACAATAATTTCAACGATTTGTCCCCTTTTCCTATTCAACGTACAGCGATTTCATCGATTTGTTTTTTCTCATAATTAGTATACGTACAGCTTTTTTAACGATTTGATTTTTTACGTTTTCAGCGCTCAGCGATTTCACGGATTTCTCTTTATTTCGTATTCAGCGAACAGCGATTTCAACGACTTCTCTTTTTTCGTATTCAGCTTTCAGCGATTTCAACAATTTCTCTTTTTTCGTATTCAGCGTACAGCGATTTCAACGATTTCTCTTTTATTCTTATTCAGTATACAGCGATTACAACGATTTCTGTTTTTTCGTATTCAACGTACAGCGATTTCAAAGATTTCTCTTGTTTTCTTATTCAGCGTACAGCGATTTCAACGATTTCTCTTTTTCTCGTATTGTGTGTACAGCGATTTAAACCAATTCTCTTTTTTCCGTATTCAGCTTTCAGCGATTTTAACGATTCCTCTTTTTTTCGTATTCAACGTACAGGGATTTCAACGATTTCTCCCCTTTCGTATCCGGTGCACAGCGGTTTCAACGATTTCTCTTTTTTCGTATTCAACGTAAAGCAATTTCAACGATTTCTCTTTATTTTCTTATTCAGCGTACAATAATTTCAACGATTTGTCCCCTTTTCCTATTCAACGTACAGCGATTTCATCGATTTGTTTTTTCTCATAATTAGTATACGTACAGCTTTTTTAACGATTTGATTTTTTACGTTTTCAGCGCTCAGCGATTTCACGGATTTCTCTTTATTTCGTATTCAGCGAACAGCGATTTCAACGACTTCTCTTTTTTCGTATTCAGCTTTCAGCGATTTCAACAATTTCTCTTTTTTCGTATTCAGCGTACAGCGATTTCAACGATTTCTCTTTTATTCTTATTCAGTATACAGCGATTACAACGATTTCTGTTTTTTCGTATTCAGCGTACAGCGATTTCAAAGATTTCTCTTGTTTTCTTATTCAGCGTACAGCGATTTCAACGATTTCTCTTTTTCTCGTATTGTGTGTACAGCGATTTAAACCAATTCTCTTTTTTCCGTATTCAGCTTTCAGCGATTTTAACGATTCCTCTTTTTTTCGTATTCAACGTACAGGGATTTCAACGATTTCTCCCCTTTCGTATCCGGTGCACAGCGGTTTCAACGATTTCTCTTTTTTCATATTCAACGTAAAGCAATTTCAACGATTTCTCTTTTTTCGTGTTCAGCGAACAGGACTTGAACGGTTTCTCTTTTTTTTCGTATTCAGCGTACAGCGATTTCAACGATTTCTCTTTTTTTTCTTATTGAGCGTATAGCGATTTTAAAGATTTCTCTTTTTTCATATTGAACGGACAGCGATTTCAAAGTTTCTTTTTGGATTCAGAGTACGGCGATTTGAACGATTATTTTTTTAGCGTACAGCTATTTCAACGATTTTGTTTCATATTCAGCGTATAGCCATGTCAACGATTTCTCTTTTTTTCGTATTCAAAGCACAGTGATTAAAACAATTACTCTCTTTTTCGCATTCAGCTTACAGTGAATTTAACGATATTTTTTTCTTATTCAGCGTGCAGCTCCTACAACGAATTTCTTCCGTTTTCAGCGTACAGCGATTTCAACGATTTTATTTCGTATTCGACCTGCAGCGATTTCCACGATTTCTATTTTTTTTCCCGTATTCAGCGTACAGCGATTTCAACGAATTTTTTTCGTATTCGTCCTACAGTGTTTTCCACGATTTTTATTTTTTTTTTCGTATTCTGTGTACAGCGATATCAACGATTTCTATTTTATTCGTATTAGCGTACAGGGATTTCAATGATTTCTCTCATTTTCGTATTCAGCGTAAAGCGTTTTCAACGATTTCTGTATTTTTCTTATTCAACGTACAGCGATTTCAACGATTTCTCGTTTTTTCTTATTCAGCGTACAGGGATTTCAAAGATTTATCTTTTTTTCATATTCATCGTAAAGCGATTTCAAAGTTTTCTCTATTTTTCGTATTCAACGTACAGCGATTTCAACGATTTCTCTTTTTTTCGTATACAGCGTATCGCTATTTCAACTATTATTTCTCGTATTCAGTGTACAGCGATTTCAGCGATTTGTCTTATTTTCATATTCAACGTACAGGTATTTCAACGATTTCTCTTTTTTATCGTATTCAACGTACAGTTTTTTCAACCATTCATTCCCATTCTGCGTGCAACGATTGCAATGAATACTCTTTTCTTCCTATTCAGCGTACAGCGATTTCAACGATTCCTCTTTATTTCTTATTCAACGTATAGCTATTTCAAACACACATTTTTGAATTCAGAGTAGAGCGATTTCAAGGATTATTTTTTTTCCGTATTCAACGTACAGCATTTTGAATTATTTCAATTTCTTTTTTTCGTATTCAGCGTACAGCAATTTCAAGTATTTCTGTTTTTTTTCGTATTCTGCGTACAGCGACTTCAACAATTCTTTTTTATTCAGCGCACAACTATTTCACCGTTTTTATCGTATTCAGCGTACAGCTATTCAACGATTTCCATTTTTCGTACTGACCCTACAGCGATTTCATCAATATCTCTTTTTTTCTTATTCTGTGTACAGCGATTTAAACGGTATCTTTTTTGTTCGTATTAGCGTACAGCGAATTCAAGATTTCTCTTTTTTCGTATTCAGCGTAAAGCGATGTCAATGATTTCCCTTTTTTCCATATTCAAAGTACAGTGATTATAAAGATTTCTCTTTTTTTCGTATTCAGCTTACAGCGATTTCAAAGATACTTTTTTTGTATTCAGCGTACAGCGAATTCAACGATATTTTTTCTAATTCAGAGTATAGCGATTTGAACGATATTTCTGTTTCCCGTATTCAGGGTACAGCGATTTCAACGATTTCTCTTTTTTGTATTCAGTTTACAGTTATTCAACGAATTCTATTTTTCGTATTCAGCGTACAACGATGTCAACGATTTGTCTTTTTTTCGTATTCAGCGTAAGGCGATTTCAACGATTTCTCTTTTTTTCGTATTCAAAGTACAGCGATTAATACGATTTCTCTTTTATTCGTATTCAGTTTACAGCGATTTCAACAGTATTTTTTTCGTATTCAGGGTACAGCTATTTCAACGATTTTCTTTCGTATTCAGTGTACAGCGATTTCAACGATTCTTTTTTTTTGTATTCGTCCTAAAGCGATTGCAACGATTTCTCTTTTTATCGTATTCAGCGTAGAGCGTATTCAACGATTTTTTTTCGTATTCAGCGTACAGATATTTCAACGACTTTTTTCATATTCAGCGTACAGCGATTTCAACGATTTATCTGTTTTCGAATTGAGCGTACAACGATTTCAACGAAATTTTTCGTTTTCAGCGTACAGGTATTTCAAAGATATTTTTACGTATTGACCGTACAGATATATCAACGATTTTCTTTCATATTCTGCGAGCTTATTCAACGATTTCTTTTCTTTTCGTGTTCAGCGTACAGGTATTTCAAAGAATTTTTTCCGTATTCAGCATAGTTATTTCAACGATTTTCTTTCATATTCTGCGTGCTCTTTCAACGATTTGTTTTTTTTTGTATTCAGGGTACAGCGATTTCAACGATTTCTCATTTTTTATATTCAGCGCACAGCGATTTCAACGATTTCTATTTTTCATATACAGCGTACAGCGATTTCAAAGATTTCTCTTTATTTTCTTATTCAGCGTACAATGATTTCAACGATTTGTCCCTTTTAACTATTCAACGTACAGCGATTTCATCGATTTGTCTTTTTCTCATAATTATTCTATGTACAGCTTTGTTAACGATTTCATTTTTTCGTGTTCAGCGCTGAGCGATTTCACGGATTTCTCTTTATTTTGTATTCAGCGAACAGCGATTTCAATGACTTCTCTTTTTTTCGCATTCCGCTTTCAGCGATTTCAACAATTTCTCTTTTTTCGTATTCAACGTACAGTGATTTCAACGATTTCTCTCTTTTCCGTTTTCGGTGTAGAGCGATTTCAACGATTTCTTCTTTTCATGTATTCAGCGTATAGCGATTTCAACGATTTCTCTTTTTTTCATATCCAACGGACAGCGATTTCAAAGATTTCTCTTTTTTTCGTATTTTTATGGTACAGCGATTTCAACGTGTTTTATCGTATTCAGCGTTCAGCGATTTCAACGATTATTTTTTTCAGTGTACAGCTATTTCAACGATCTTCGTGCATATTCAGCGTATAGTCATATCAGCGATTTCAACGATTATTTTTTTCAGTGTACAGCTATTTCAACGATCTTCGTGCATATTCAGCGTATAGTCATATCAGCGATTTCTCTTATTTTCGTATTCAAATAACAGCGTTTAAAACAATTACTCTTTTTTCGTATTTAGCTTACAGCTATTTCAACGAATTTCTTCCTTTTTCAGCGTACAGCGATTTCAACGATTTTTTTTCGTGTTCGACCTACAGCGATTTCCACAATTTATATTTTCTTTCGTATTCTGTGTACAGCGATTTCAACTGTTTCTTTTTAATTCGTATTGCGTGCAGGGATTTCAACGATTTCTCTTTTCTTCGTGCTCAGCGCAAACCGATTTCAACGATTTCTCTTTTTTCATATTCAACGGACAGCGATTTCAACGATTTATCTATTTTTCGTATTCAGCGTACAGCAATTTCAACTTTTTTTTCGTATTCAGCATACAGCGATTTCAACGATTATTTTTTTCAGCGTACAGCTATTTCAACGATTTTCTTTCATATTCAGCGATTTCTCTTTTTTCCGTATTCAATGCACAGCGATTTAAACAATTACTCCTTTTTTTCGTATTCATCTTACAGCGAATTCAACGAAATATATTTCGTATTCAGCGTACAGCTATTTCAACGAATTTCTTCCGTCTTCAGCGTACAGCGATTTCAACGTTATTTTTTGTATTGGACCTAGAGCGATTTCCACGAATTCTACTTTTTTCGTATTCGGCGTACAGCGTTTTCAAAAATTACTTTTCGTATTCGTCCTACAGCGATTTCCAGGCTTTCTATTTTTTTTTTCGTATTCTGTGTACAGCGATATCAACGATTTTTATTTTATTCGTATTAGCGTACAGGGATTTCAACGATTTCTCTTTTTTTCGTATTCAGCGTACAGAGATATCAACGATTTCACTTTTTTTATTCAAGGTACAGCGACTTCAACGATTTCTCTTTTTTCCAAGCTCACCGCACAGAGATTTCAACGATTTCTCTTTTTTTCGTATTCAGAGTACATCGATTTAATCTAATTCTCTTTTTTTCTTATTCGGCGTACAGCGATATCAACGATTTCTCCTTTTTTCGTATTCAGCGTACAACGATTACAAGGTTTTTTCCTTTTTTTCGTATCCAACCTACAGCAATATCAACGATTTCTCGTTTTTTCGTATTCAGCGTTCAGCGATTTCTCAATTTTTCATATTCCACGTACAGCGATTTCATCTATTTCTCTTTTTTTCGTATTCAACGTACAGCGATTTCAACGATTACTTTTTCTTCATGCTCACCGCACAGAGATTTTACCGATTTCTCTTTTTTCGTATTCTGCGTACAGCGATTTCATCTAATTCTCTTTCTTTCTAATTCAGCGTACAGCGATTTCAACTTCTTTTTTTTTCGTATTCAGCGTACAGCGTTTTCAAAGATTTCTCTTTTTTTCTTATTTAGCTTACAGCGACATCAACAATTTTTTTCGAATTGAGCGTACAACTATTTAGCCGTTTTTTTTTCGTATTCATCGTCCAGCTATTTCAATGAATTTTCCTCCTATTCAGAGTACAGCGATTTCAACGATTTTTCTCGAATTCAACGTACTGCGATTTCAACAATTTCTTTGGTATTGAGCGTACAGATATTTCAACGATTTCTACTTTTTCATATTTAGCATACAGCGATTTCAACGATTTCTCTTTTTTTCATATTCAGCCTATAGAGATTTCAAAGACTTCTTAATATTCAGCGTACAGCGGTTTCAACGATTTCTCTTTTTTTCGTATTCATTGAACGGCGATTTCTAAGGTTTCCCTTTTTTTTCGTATTAGCGTACAGCGAGTTCAACGATTTCCCTCTTTTTCGTATTCAGCGTACAGCGAAATCAACGATTTAACTTTATTTTCAACGTACAGCGACTTCAACGATTTCTCTTTTTTCATGCTCACCGCACAGAGATTTCAACGATTTCTCTAGTTTTCGTATTCAACGTACTGCGATTGCAATGATTTCTCTTTTTTTCTTATTCAACGTTCAGTGATTTCAACGATTTCTCTTTTTTATGATCACGGAACAGCGATTTCAACGATTTGTCTTTTTTTATTCAACGTACAGCAACTTCAACGATCTCTTTTTTCATGCTCACCGCACACAGATTTCAACGATTTCCCTTTTTTCGTATTCAGCGTACATCGATTTAATCTAATTCTCTTTTTTTGGTATTCAGCGTAAGCCGATTTCAACGATTTCTCTTTTTTTCATATTCAAAGTACAGCGATTAATACGATTTCTCTTTTATTCGTATTCAGTTTACAGCGATTTCAACGGTATTTTTTTCGTATTCAGAGTACAGCTATTTCAACGATTTTCTTTCGTATTCATTGTACAGCGATTTCTACGATTCTTTTTTTGTATTCGACCTACGGCGATTGCAACGATTTCTCTTTTTATGGTATTCAGCGTAGAGCGCATTCAACGATTTTTTTTCGTATTCAGCGTACAGATATTTTAACGATTTTTTTTCGTATTCAGCGTACAGCGATTTCAACGATTTATCTGTTTTCGAATTAAGCGTACAACCATTTCAACGAAATTTTTCGTTTTCAGCGTACAGGTATTTCAAAGATATTTTTACGTATTGAGCGTACAGATATGTCAACGATTTTCTTTCATATTCTGAGAGCTTATTCTACGATTTCTTTTCTTTTCGTGTTCAGCTTACAGGTATTTCAAAGAAATTTTTCCCTATTCAGCGTACAGTAATTTCAACGATTTCCTTTCATATTCTGCGTGCTCTTTCAACGATTTGCTTTTTTTCGTATTCAGGGTACAGCGATTTCAACGATTTCTCTTTTTTATATTCAGCGCACAGCGTCTTCAACGACTTCTCTTTTTTCCTATTCAGCGTACAGCGATTTCAACGATTTCTATTTCTCATATATAGCGTACAGCGATTTCAAAGATTTCTCTTTATTTTCTTATTCAGCGTACAATAATTTCAACGATTTGTCCCCTTTTCCTATTCAACGTACAGCGATTTCATCGATTTGTTTTTTCTCATAATTAGTATACGTACAGCTTTTTTAACGATTTGATTTTTTACGTTTTCAGCGCTCAGCGATTTCACGGATTTCTCTTTATTTCGTATTCAGCGAACAGCGATTTCAACGACTTCTCTTTTTTCGTATTCAGCTTTCAGCGATTTCAACAATTTCTCTTTTTTCGTATTCAGCGTACAGCGATTTCAACGATTTCTCTTTTATTCTTATTCAGTATACAGCGATTACAACGATTTCTGTTTTTTCGTATTCAACGTACAGCGATTTCAAAGATTTCTCTTGTTTTCTTATTCAGCGTACAGCGATTTCAACGATTTCTCTTTTTCTCGTATTGTGTGTACAGCGATTTGAACCAATTCTCTTTTTTCCGTATTCAGCTTTCAGCGATTTTAACGATTCCTCTTTTTTTCGTATTCAACGTACAGGGATTTCAACGATTTCTCCCCTTTCGTATCCGGTGCACAGCGGTTTCAACGATTTCTCTTTTTTCGTATTCAACGTAAAGCAATTTCAACGATTTCTCTTTTTTCGTGTTCAGCGAACAGGACTTGAACGGTTTCTCTTTTTTTTCGTATTCAGCGTACAGCGATTTCAACTATTTCTCTTTTTTTTCTTATTGAGCGTATAGCGATTTTAAAGATTTCTCTTTTTTCATATTGAACGGACAGCGATTTCAAAGTTTCTTTTTGGATTCAGAGTACGGCGATTTGAACGATTATTTTTTTAGCGTACAGCTATTCAACGATTTTGTTTCATATTCAGCGTATAGCCATTTCAACGATTTCTCTTTTTTTCGTATTCAAAGCACAGTGATTAAAACAATTACTCTCTTTTTCGCATTCAGCTTACAGTGAATTTAACGATATTTTTTTCTTATTCAGCGTGCAGCTCCTACAACGAATTTCTTCCGTTTTCAGCGTACAGCGATTTCAACGATTTTATTTCGTATTCGACCTACAGCGATTTCCACGATTTCTATTTTTTTTTCCCGTATTCAGCGTACAGCGATTTCAACGAATTTTTTTCGTATTCGTCCTACAGTGTTTTCCACGATTTTTATTTTTTTTTTTCGTATTCTGTGTACAGCGATATCAACGATTTCTATTTTATTCGTATTAGCGTACAGGGATTTCAATGATTTCTCTCATTTTCGTATTCGGCGTAAAGCGTTTTCAACGATTTCTGTATTTTTCTTATTCAACGTACAGCGATTTCAACGATTTCTCGTTTTTTCTTATTCAGCGTACAGGGATTTCAAAGATTTATCTTTTTTTCATATTCATCGTAAAGCGATTTCAAAGTTTTCTCTATTTTTCGTATTCAACGTACAGCGATTTCAACGATTTCTCTTTTTTTCGTATACAGCGTATCGCTATTTCAACTATTATTTCTCGTATTCAGTGTACAGCGATTTCAGCGATTTGTCTTATTTTCATATTCAACGTACAGGTATTTCAACGATTTCTCTTTTTTATCGTATTCAACGTACAGTTTTTTCAACCATTCATTCCCATTCTGCGTGCAACGATTGCAATGAATACTCTTTTCTTCCTATTCAGCGTACAGCGATTTCAACGATTCCTCTTTATTTCTTATTCAACGTATAGCTATTTCAAACACACATTTTTGAATTCAGAGTAGAGCGATTTCAAGGATTATTTTTTTCCGTATTCAACGTACAGCATTTTGAATTATTTCAATTTCTTTTTTTCGTATTCAGCGTACAGCAATTTCAAGTATTTCTGTTTTTTTTCGTATTCAGCGTACAGCGACTTCAACAATTCTTTTTTATTCAGCGTACAACTATTTCACCGTTTTTATCGTATTCAGCGTACAGCTATTCAACGATTTCCATTTTTCGTACTGACCCTACAGCGATTTCATCAATATCTCTTTTTTTCTTATTCTGTGTACACCGATTTAAACGGTATCTTTTTTGTTCGTATTAGCGTACAGCGAATTCAAGATTTCTCTTTTTTCGTATTCAGCGTAAAGCGATGTCAATGATTTCCCTTTTTTCCGTATTCAAAGTACAGTGATTATAAAGATTTCTCTTTTTTTCGTATTCAGCTTACAGCGATTTCAAAGATACTTTTTTTGTATTCAGCGTACAGCGAATTCAACGATATTTTTTCTAATTCAGAGTATAGCGATTTGAACGATATTTCTGTTTCCCGTATTCAGGGTACAGCGATTTCAACGATTTCTCTTTTTTGTATTCAGTTTACAGTTATTCAACGAATTCTATTTTTCGTATTCAGCGTACAACGATGTCAACGATTTGTCTTTTTTTCGTATTCAGCGTAAGGCGATTTCAACGATTTCTCTTTTTTTCGTATTCAAAGTACAGCGATTAATACGATTTCTCTTTTATTCGTATTCAGTTTACAGCGATTTCAACAGTATTTTTTTCGTATTCAGGGTACAGCTATTTCAACGATTTTCTTTCGTATTCAGTGTACAGCGATTTCAACGATTCTTTTTTTTGTATTCGTCCTAAAGCGATTGCAACGATTTCTCTTTTTATCGTATTCAGCGTAGAGCGTATTCAACGATTTTTTTTCGTATTCAGCGTACAGATATTTCAACGACTTTTTTCATATTCAGCGTACAGCGATTTCAACGATTTATCTGTTTTCGAATTGAGCGTACAACGATTTCAACGAAATTTTTCGTTTTCAGCGTACAGGTATTTCAAAGATATTTTTACGTATTGACCGTACAGATATATCAACGATTTTCTTTCATATTCTGCGAGCTTATTCAACGATTTCTTTTCTTTTCGTGTTCAGCGTACAGGTATTTCAAAGAATTTTTTCCGTATTCAGCGTAGTTATTTCAACGATTATCTTTCATATTCTGCGTGCTCTTTCAACGATTTGTTTTTTTTTTGTATTCAGGGTACAGCGATTTCAACGATTTATCATTTTTTATATTCAGCGCACAGCGATTTCAACGATTTCTATTTTTCATATACAGCGTACAGCGAGTTCAAAGATTTCTCTTTATTTTCTTATTCAGCGTACAATGATTTCAACGATTTGTCCCTTTTAACTATTCAACGTACAGCGATTTCATCGATTTGTCTTTTTCTCATAATTATTCTATGTACAGCTTTGTTAACGATTTCATTTTTTCGTGTTCAGCGCTGAGCGATTTCACGGATTTCTCTTTATTTTGTATTCAGCGAACAGCGATTTCAATGACTTCTCTTTTTTTCGCATTCCGCTTTCAGCGATTTCAACAATTTCTCTTTTTTCGTATTCAACGTACAGTGATTTCAACGATTTCTCTCTTTTCCGTTTTCGGTGTAGAGCGATTTCAACGATTTCTTCTTTTCATGTATTCAGCGTATAGCGATTTCAACGATTTCTCTTTTTTTCATATCCAACGGACAGCGATTTCAAAGATTTCTCTTTTTTTCGTATTTTTATGGTACAGCGATTTCAACGTGTTTTATCGTATTCAGCGTTCAGCGATTTCAACGATTATTTTTTTCAGTGTACAGCTATTTCAACGATCTTCGTGCATGTTCAGCGTATAGTCATATCAGCGATTTCAACGATTATTTTTTTCAGTGTACAGCTATTTCAACGATCTTCGTGCATATTCAGCGTATAGTCATATCAGCGATTTCTCTTATTTTCGTATTCAAATAACAGCGTTTAAAACAATTACTCTTTTTTCGTATTTAGCTTACAGCTATTTCAACGAATTTCCTCCTTTTTTTGCGTACAGCGATTTCAACGATTTTTTTTCGTGTTCGACCTACAGCGATTTCCACAATTTATATTTTCTTTCGTATTCTGTGTACAGCGATTTCAACTGTTTCTTTTTAATTCGTATTGCGTACAGGGATTTCAACGATTTCTCTTTTCTTCGTGCTCAGCGCAAACCGATTTCAACGATTTCTCTTTTTTCATATTCAACGGACAGCGATTTCAACGATTTATCTATTTTTCGTATTCAGCGTACAGCAATTTCAACTTTTTTTTCGTATTCAGCATACAGCGATTTCAACGATTATTTTTTTTCAGCGTACAGCTATTTCAACGATTTTCTTTCATATTCAGCGATTTCTCTTTTTTCCGTATTCAAAGCACAGCGATTTAAACAATTACTCCTTTTTTCGTATTCATCTTACAGCGAATTCAACGAAATATTTTTCGTATTCAGCGTACAGCTATTTCAACGAATTTCTTCCGTCTTCAGCGTACAGCGATTTCAACGTTATTTTTTGTATTGGACCTAGAGCGATTTCCACGAATTCTACTTTTTTCGTATTCGGCGTACAGCGTTTTCAAAAATTACTTTTCGTATTCGTCCTACAGCGATTTCCAGGCTTTCTATTTTTTTTCGTATTCTGTGTACAGCGATATCAACGATTTTTATTTTATTCGTATTAGCGTACAGGGATTTCAACGATTTCTCTTTTTTTCGTATTCAGCGTACAGAGATATCAACGATTTCACTTTTTTTATTCAAGGTACAGTGACTTCAACGATTTCTCTTTTTTCCAAGCTCACCGCACAGAGATTTCAACGATTTCTCTTTTTTTCGTATTCAGAGTACATCGATTTAATCTAATTCTCTTTTTTTCTTATTCGGCGTACAGCGATATCAACGATTTCTCCTTTTTTCGTATTCAGCGTACAACGATTACAAGGTTTTTTCCTTTTTTTCGTATCCAACCTACAGCAATATCAACGATTTCTCGTTTTTTCGTATTCAGCGTTCAGCGATTTCTCAATTTTTCATATTCCACGTACAGCGATTTCATCTATTTCTCTTTTTTCGTATTCAACGTACAGCGATTTCAACGATTAGTTTTTCTTCATGCTCACCGCACAGAGATTTTACCGATTTCTCTTTTTCCGTATTCTGCGTACAGCGATTTCATCTAATTCTCTTTCTTTCTAATTCATCGTACAGCGATTTCAACTTCTTTTTTTTTTCGTATTCAGCGTACAGCGTTTTCAAAGATTTCTCTTTTTTTCTTATTTAGCTTACAGCGACATCAACAATTTTTTTCGAATTGAGCGTACAACTATTTAACCGTTTTTTTTTCGTATTCATCTTCCAGCTATTTCAATGAATTTTCCTCCTATTCATAGTACAGCGATTTCAACGATTTTTCTCGAATTCAACGTACTGCGATTTCAACAATTTCTTTGGTATTGAGCGTACAGATATTTCAACGATTTCTACTTTTTCATATTTAGCATACAGCGATTTCAACGATTTCTCTTTTTTTTCATATTCAGCCTATAGAGATTTCAAAGACTTCTTAATATTCAGCGTACAGCGGTTTCAACGATTTCCCTTTTTTTCGTATTCATTGAACGGCGATTTCTAAGGTTTCCCTTTTTTTCGTATTAGCGTACAGCGAGTTCAACGATTTCCCTCTTTTTCGTATTCAGCGTACAGCGAAATCAACGATTTAACTTTTTTTTCAACGTACAGCGACTTCAACGATTTCTCTTTTTTCATGCTCACCGCACAGAGATTTCAACGATTTCTCTAATTTTCGTATTCAACGTACTGCGATTGCAATGATTTCTCTTTTTTTCTTATTCAACGTTCAGTGATTTCAACGATTTCTCTTTTTTATGATCACGGAACAGCGATTTCAACGATTTGTCTTTTTTTATTCAACGTACAGCAACTTCAACGATCTCTTTTTTCATGCTCACCGCACACAGATTTCAACGATTTCCCTTTTTTCGTATTCAGCGTACATCGATTTAATCTAATTCTCTTTTTTTGGTATTCAGCGTAAGCCGATTTCAACGATTTCTCTTTTTTTCGTATTCAAAGTACAGCGATTAATACGATTTCTCTTTTATTCGTATTCAGTTTACAGCGATTTCAACGGTATTTTTTTCGTATTCAGAGTACAGCTATTTCAACGATTTTCTTTCGTATTCATTGTACAGCGATTTCTACGATTCTTTTTTTGTATTCGACCTACGGCGATTGCAACGATTTCTCTTTTTATGGTATTCAGCGTAGAGCGCATTCAACGATTTTTTTCGTATTCAGCGTACAGATATTTTAACGATTTTTTTTCGTATTCAGCGTACAGCGATTTCAACGATTTATCTGTTTTCGAATTAAGCGTACAACCATTTCAACGAAATTTTTCGTTTTCAGCGTACAGGTATTTCAAAGATATTTTTACGTATTGAGCGTACAGATATGTCAACGATTTTCTTTCATATTCTGAGAGCTTATTCTACGATTTCTTTTCTTTTCGTGTTCAGCTTACAGGTATTTCAAAGAAATTTTTCCCTATTCAGCGTACAGTAATTTCAACGATTTCCTTTCATATTCTGCGTGCTCTTTCAACGATTTGCTTTTTTTCGTATTCAGGGTACAGCGATTTCAACGATTTCTCTTTTTTATATTCAGCGCACAGCGTCTTCAACGACTTCTCTTTTTTCCTATTCAGCGTACAGCGATTTCAACGATTTCTATTTCTCATATATAGCGTACAGCGATTTCAAAGATTTCTCTTTATTTTCTTATTCAGCGTACAATAATTTCAACGATTTGTCCCCTTTTCCTATTCAACGTACAGCGATTTCATCGATTTGTTTTTTCTCATAATTAGTATACGTACAGCTTTTTTAACGATTTGATTTTTTACGTTTTCAGCGCTCAGCGATTTCACGGATTTCTCTTTATTTCGTATTCAGCGAACAGCGATTTCAACGACTTCTCTTTTTTCGTATTCAGCTTTCAGCGATTTCAACAATTTCTCTTTTTTCGTATTCAGCGTACAGCGATTTCAACGATTTCTCTTTTATTCTTATTCAGTATACAGCGATTACAACGATTTCTGTTTTTTCGTATTCAACGTACAGCGATTTCAAAGATTTCTCTTGTTTTCTTATTCAGCGTACAGCGATTTCAACGATTTCTCTTTTTCTCGTATTGTGTGTACAGCGATTTAAACCAATTCTCTTTTTTCCGTATTCAGCTTTCAGCGATTTTAACGATTCCTCTTTTTTTCGTATTCAACGTACAGGGATTTCAACGATTTCTCCCCTTTCGTATCCGGTGCACAGCGGTTTCAACGATTTCTCTTTTTTCGTATTCAACGTAAAGCAATTTCAACGATTTCTCTTTATTTTCTTATTCAGCGTACAATAATTTCAACGATTTGTCCCCTTTTCCTATTCAACGTACAGCGATTTCATCGATTTGTTTTTTCTCATAATTAGTATACGTACAGCTTTTTTAACGATTTGATTTTTTACGTTTTCAGCGCTCAGCGATTTCACGGATTTCTCTTTATTTCGTATTCAGCGAACAGCGATTTCAACGACTTCTCTTTTTTCGTATTCAGCTTTCAGCGATTTCAACAATTTCTCTTTTTTCGTATTCAGCGTACAGCGATTTCAACGATTTCTCTTTTATTCTTATTCAGTATACAGCGATTACAACGATTTCTGTTTTTTCGTATTCAGCGTACAGCGATTTCAAAGATTTCTCTTGTTTTCTTATTCAGCGTACAGCGATTTCAACGATTTCTCTTTTTCTCGTATTGTGTGTACAGCGATTTAAACCAATTCTCTTTTTTCCGTATTCAGCTTTCAGCGATTTTAACGATTCCTCTTTTTTTCGTATTCAACGTACAGGGATTTCAACGATTTCTCCCCTTTCGTATCCGGTGCACAGCGGTTTCAACGATTTCTCTTTTTTCATATTCAACGTAAAGCAATTTCAACGATTTCTCTTTTTTCGTGTTCAGCGAACAGGACTTGAACGGTTTCTCTTTTTTTTCGTATTCAGCGTACAGCGATTTCAACGATTTCTCTTTTTTTTCTTATTGAGCGTATAGCGATTTTAAAGATTTCTCTTTTTTCATATTGAACGGACAGCGATTTCAAAGTTTCTTTTTGGATTCAGAGTACGGCGATTTGAACGATTATTTTTTTAGCGTACAGCTATTTCAACGATTTTGTTTCATATTCAGCGTATAGCCATGTCAACGATTTCTCTTTTTTTCGTATTCAAAGCACAGTGATTAAAACAATTACTCTCTTTTTCGCATTCAGCTTACAGTGAATTTAACGATATTTTTTTCTTATTCAGCGTGCAGCTCCTACAACGAATTTCTTCCGTTTTCAGCGTACAGCGATTTCAACGATTTTATTTCGTATTCGACCTGCAGCGATTTCCACGATTTCTATTTTTTTTCCCGTATTCAGCGTACAGCGATTTCAACGAATTTTTTTCGTATTCGTCCTACAGTGTTTTCCACGATTTTTATTTTTTTTTTCGTATTCTGTGTACAGCGATATCAACGATTTCTATTTTATTCGTATTAGCGTACAGGGATTTCAATGATTTCTCTCATTTTCGTATTCAGCGTAAAGCGTTTTCAACGATTTCTGTATTTTTCTTATTCAACGTACAGCGATTTCAACGATTTCTCGTTTTTTCTTATTCAGCGTACAGGGATTTCAAAGATTTATCTTTTTTTCATATTCATCGTAAAGCGATTTCAAAGTTTTCTCTATTTTTCGTATTCAACGTACAGCGATTTCAACGATTTCTCTTTTTTTCGTATACAGCGTATCGCTATTTCAACTATTATTTCTCGTATTCAGTGTACAGCGATTTCAGCGATTTGTCTTATTTTCATATTCAACGTACAGGTATTTCAACGATTTCTCTTTTTTATCGTATTCAACGTACAGTTTTTTCAACCATTCATTCCCATTCTGCGTGCAACGATTGCAATGAATACTCTTTTCTTCCTATTCAGCGTACAGCGATTTCAACGATTCCTCTTTATTTCTTATTCAACGTATAGCTATTTCAAACACACATTTTTGAATTCAGAGTAGAGCGATTTCAAGGATTATTTTTTTTCCGTATTCAACGTACAGCATTTTGAATTATTTCAATTTCTTTTTTTCGTATTCAGCGTACAGCAATTTCAAGTATTTCTGTTTTTTTTCGTATTCTGCGTACAGCGACTTCAACAATTCTTTTTTATTCAGCGCACAACTATTTCACCGTTTTTATCGTATTCAGCGTACAGCTATTCAACGATTTCCATTTTTCGTACTGACCCTACAGCGATTTCATCAATATCTCTTTTTTTCTTATTCTGTGTACAGCGATTTAAACGGTATCTTTTTTGTTCGTATTAGCGTACAGCGAATTCAAGATTTCTCTTTTTTCGTATTCAGCGTAAAGCGATGTCAATGATTTCCCTTTTTTCCATATTCAAAGTACAGTGATTATAAAGATTTCTCTTTTTTTCGTATTCAGCTTACAGCGATTTCAAAGATACTTTTTTTGTATTCAGCGTACAGCGAATTCAACGATATTTTTTCTAATTCAGAGTATAGCGATTTGAACGATATTTCTGTTTCCCGTATTCAGGGTACAGCGATTTCAACGATTTCTCTTTTTTGTATTCAGTTTACAGTTATTCAACGAATTCTATTTTTCGTATTCAGCGTACAACGATGTCAACGATTTGTCTTTTTTTCGTATTCAGCGTAAGGCGATTTCAACGATTTCTCTTTTTTTCGTATTCAAAGTACAGCGATTAATACGATTTCTCTTTTATTCGTATTCAGTTTACAGCGATTTCAACAGTATTTTTTTCGTATTCAGGGTACAGCTATTTCAACGATTTTCTTTCGTATTCAGTGTACAGCGATTTCAACGATTCTTTTTTTTTGTATTCGTCCTAAAGCGATTGCAACGATTTCTCTTTTTATCGTATTCAGCGTAGAGCGTATTCAACGATTTTTTTTCGTATTCAGCGTACAGATATTTCAACGACTTTTTTCATATTCAGCGTACAGCGATTTCAACGATTTATCTGTTTTCGAATTGAGCGTACAACGATTTCAACGAAATTTTTCGTTTTCAGCGTACAGGTATTTCAAAGATATTTTTACGTATTGACCGTACAGATATATCAACGATTTTCTTTCATATTCTGCGAGCTTATTCAACGATTTCTTTTCTTTTCGTGTTCAGCGTACAGGTATTTCAAAGAATTTTTTCCGTATTCAGCATAGTTATTTCAACGATTTTCTTTCATATTCTGCGTGCTCTTTCAACGATTTGTTTTTTTTTGTATTCAGGGTACAGCGATTTCAACGATTTCTCATTTTTTATATTCAGCGCACAGCGATTTCAACGATTTCTATTTTTCATATACAGCGTACAGCGATTTCAAAGATTTCTCTTTATTTTCTTATTCAGCGTACAATGATTTCAACGATTTGTCCCTTTTAACTATTCAACGTACAGCGATTTCATCGATTTGTCTTTTTCTCATAATTATTCTATGTACAGCTTTGTTAACGATTTCATTTTTTCGTGTTCAGCGCTGAGCGATTTCACGGATTTCTCTTTATTTTGTATTCAGCGAACAGCGATTTCAATGACTTCTCTTTTTTTCGCATTCCGCTTTCAGCGATTTCAACAATTTCTCTTTTTTCGTATTCAACGTACAGTGATTTCAACGATTTCTCTCTTTTCCGTTTTCGGTGTAGAGCGATTTCAACGATTTCTTCTTTTCATGTATTCAGCGTATAGCGATTTCAACGATTTCTCTTTTTTTCATATCCAACGGACAGCGATTTCAAAGATTTCTCTTTTTTTCGTATTTTTATGGTACAGCGATTTCAACGTGTTTTATCGTATTCAGCGTTCAGCGATTTCAACGATTATTTTTTTCAGTGTACAGCTATTTCAACGATCTTCGTGCATATTCAGCGTATAGTCATATCAGCGATTTCAACGATTATTTTTTTCAGTGTACAGCTATTTCAACGATCTTCGTGCATATTCAGCGTATAGTCATATCAGCGATTTCTCTTATTTTCGTATTCAAATAACAGCGTTTAAAACAATTACTCTTTTTTCGTATTTAGCTTACAGCTATTTCAACGAATTTCTTCCTTTTTCAGCGTACAGCGATTTCAACGATTTTTTTTCGTGTTCGACCTACAGCGATTTCCACAATTTATATTTTCTTTCGTATTCTGTGTACAGCGATTTCAACTGTTTCTTTTTAATTCGTATTGCGTGCAGGGATTTCAACGATTTCTCTTTTCTTCGTGCTCAGCGCAAACCGATTTCAACGATTTCTCTTTTTTCATATTCAACGGACAGCGATTTCAACGATTTATCTATTTTTCGTATTCAGCGTACAGCAATTTCAACTTTTTTTTCGTATTCAGCATACAGCGATTTCAACGATTATTTTTTTTCAGCGTACAGCTATTTCAACGATTTTCTTTCATATTCAGCGATTTCTCTTTTTTCCGTATTCAAAGCACAGCGATTTAAACAATTACTCCTTTTTTCGTATTCATCTTACAGCGAATTCAACGAAATATTTTTCGTATTCAGCGTACAGCTATTTCAACGAATTTCTTCCGTCTTCAGCGTACAGCGATTTCAACGTTATTTTTTGTATTGGACCTAGAGCGATTTCCACGAATTCTACTTTTTTCGTATTCGGCGTACAGCGTTTTCAAAAATTACTTTTCGTATTCGTCCTACAGCGATTTCCAGGCTTTCTATTTTTTTTCGTATTCTGTGTACAGCGATATCAACGATTTTTATTTTATTCGTATTAGCGTACAGGGATTTCAACGATTTCTCTTTTTTTCGTATTCAGCGTACAGAGATATCAACGATTTCACTTTTTTTATTCAAGGTACAGTGACTTCAACGATTTCTCTTTTTTCCAAGCTCACCGCACAGAGATTTCAACGATTTCTCTTTTTTTCGTATTCAGAGTACATCGATTTAATCTAATTCTCTTTTTTTCTTATTCGGCGTACAGCGATATCAACGATTTCTCCTTTTTTCGTATTCAGCGTACAACGATTACAAGGTTTTTTCCTTTTTTTCGTATCCAACCTACAGCAATATCAACGATTTCTCGTTTTTTCGTATTCAGCGTTCAGCGATTTCTCAATTTTTCATATTCCACGTACAGCGATTTCATCTATTTCTCTTTTTTCGTATTCAACGTACAGCGATTTCAACGATTAGTTTTTCTTCATGCTCACCGCACAGAGATTTTACCGATTTCTCTTTTTCCGTATTCTGCGTACAGCGATTTCATCTAATTCTCTTTCTTTCTAATTCATCGTACAGCGATTTCAACTTCTTTTTTTTTTCGTATTCAGCGTACAGCGTTTTCAAAGATTTCTCTTTTTTTCTTATTTAGCTTACAGCGACATCAACAATTTTTTTCGAATTGAGCGTACAACTATTTAACCGTTTTTTTTTCGTATTCATCTTCCAGCTATTTCAATGAATTTTCCTCCTATTCATAGTACAGCGATTTCAACGATTTTTCTCGAATTCAACGTACTGCGATTTCAACAATTTCTTTGGTATTGAGCGTACAGATATTTCAACGATTTCTACTTTTTCATATTTAGCATACAGCGATTTCAACGATTTCTCTTTTTTTTCATATTCAGCCTATAGAGATTTCAAAGACTTCTTAATATTCAGCGTACAGCGGTTTCAACGATTTCCCTTTTTTTCGTATTCATTGAACGGCGATTTCTAAGGTTTCCCTTTTTTTCGTATTAGCGTACAGCGAGTTCAACGATTTCCCTCTTTTTCGTATTCAGCGTACAGCGAAATCAACGATTTAACTTTTTTTTCAACGTACAGCGACTTCAACGATTTCTCTTTTTTCATGCTCACCGCACAGAGATTTCAACGATTTCTCTAATTTTCGTATTCAACGTACTGCGATTGCAATGATTTCTCTTTTTTTCTTATTCAACGTTCAGTGATTTCAACGATTTCTCTTTTTTATGATCACGGAACAGCGATTTCAACGATTTGTCTTTTTTTATTCAACGTACAGCAACTTCAACGATCTCTTTTTTCATGCTCACCGCACACAGATTTCAACGATTTCCCTTTTTTCGTATTCAGCGTACATCGATTTAATCTAATTCTCTTTTTTTGGTATTCAGCGTAAGCCGATTTCAACGATTTCTCTTTTTTTCGTATTCAAAGTACAGCGATTAATACGATTTCTCTTTTATTCGTATTCAGTTTACAGCGATTTCAACGGTATTTTTTTCGTATTCAGAGTACAGCTATTTCAACGATTTTCTTTCGTATTCATTGTACAGCGATTTCTACGATTCTTTTTTTGTATTCGACCTACGGCGATTGCAACGATTTCTCTTTTTATGGTATTCAGCGTAGAGCGCATTCAACGATTTTTTTCGTATTCAGCGTACAGATATTTTAACGATTTTTTTTCGTATTCAGCGTACAGCGATTTCAACGATTTATCTGTTTTCGAATTAAGCGTACAACCATTTCAACGAAATTTTTCGTTTTCAGCGTACAGGTATTTCAAAGATATTTTTACGTATTGAGCGTACAGATATGTCAACGATTTTCTTTCATATTCTGAGAGCTTATTCTACGATTTCTTTTCTTTTCGTGTTCAGCTTACAGGTATTTCAAAGAAATTTTTCCCTATTCAGCGTACAGTAATTTCAACGATTTCCTTTCATATTCTGCGTGCTCTTTCAACGATTTGCTTTTTTTCGTATTCAGGGTACAGCGATTTCAACGATTTCTCTTTTTTATATTCAGCGCACAGCGTCTTCAACGACTTCTCTTTTTTCCTATTCAGCGTACAGCGATTTCAACGATTTCTATTTCTCATATATAGCGTACAGCGATTTCAAAGATTTCTCTTTATTTTCTTATTCAGCGTACAATAATTTCAACGATTTGTCCCCTTTTCCTATTCAACGTACAGCGATTTCATCGATTTGTTTTTTCTCATAATTAGTATACGTACAGCTTTTTTAACGATTTGATTTTTTACGTTTTCAGCGCTCAGCGATTTCACGGATTTCTCTTTATTTCGTATTCAGCGAACAGCGATTTCAACGACTTCTCTTTTTTCGTATTCAGCTTTCAGCGATTTCAACAATTTCTCTTTTTTCGTATTCAACGTACAGTGATTTCAACGATTTCTCTCTTTTTCGTTTTCGGTGTAGAGCGATTTCAACGATTTCTGTTTTTCTTGTATTCAGCGTATGGCGATTTCAACGATTTCACTTTTTTAATATCCAACGGACAGCGATTTCAACGATTTCTCCTTTTTTCTTATTCAGGGTACAGTGGTTTCAACGTTTTTTTTCGTATTCAGCGTTCAGCGATTTCAACGATTATTTTTTCAGCGTACAGCTATTTCAACGATTTTCTTGCATATTCAGCGTATAGTAAAATTAGCGATTTCTCTTATTTTCGTATTCATAGCACAGCGTTTAAAACAATTACTCTTTTTTCGTACTCAGCTTACAGCTATTTCAACGAATTTCTTCCGTTTTCAGCGTACAGCCATTTCAACGATTTTTTTTTCGTATTCGACCTACAGCGATTTCCACAATTTCTATTTTCTTTCGTATTCTGTGTACAGCGATTTCAACTATTTCTCTTTAATTCGTATTACGTACAGGGAGTTCAACGATTTCTCTTTTTTCGTGCTCAGCGTAAACCGATTTCAACGATTTCTCTTTCTTCATATTCAATGGACAGCGACTTCAACAATTTATCTTTTTTTCGTATTCAGCGTACAGCAATTTCAACTTTTTTTTCGTATACAGCATACAGCGATTTCAACTATTTTTTTTCAGCGTACAGCTATTTCAACGTCTTTCATTCAGATTCAGCGATTTCTCTTTTTTCCGTATTCAAAGCACAGCGATTTAAACAATTACTCCTTTTTTCGTATTCATCTTACAGCGAATTCAAGGAAATTTTTTCGTATTCAGCGTACAGCTATTTCAACGATTTTTTTCCGTCTTCAGCGTACAGCGATTTCAACGTTTTTTTTTTCGTATTGGACCTAGAGCGACTTCCACGATTTCTGCTTTTTTCGTATTCAGCGTACAGCGTTTTCAACGATTATTTTTCGTATTCGTCCTACAGCGATTTGCAGGATTTCTATTTTTTTTTCTCGTATTCTGTGTACAGCGATATCAACGATTTTTATTTTATTCGTATTAGCGTACAGGGATTTGAATGATTCCTCCTTTTTTCGTATTCAGCGTAAAGCGACTTCAACTATTTCTCTTTTCTTCGTATTCAGCGTACAGCGATATCAACGATTTCACTTTTTTTATTCCACGTACCGCGACTTCAAAGATTTCTCTTTTTTCATGCACACCGCGCAGAGATTTCAACGATTTCTCTTTTTTTCGTATTCAGCGTACATCGATTTAATCCAATTTTCTTTTTTTCTTCTTCAGCGTACAGCGATATCAACGATTTCTCCTTTTTTCGTATTCAGCGTACATCGATTTAATATAATTCTCTTTTTTTTCTTATTCAGCGTACAGCGATATCTACGATTTCTCCCTTTTTCGTATTCAGCGTACAACGATTACAAGGTTTTCCCATTTTTCTTTTCCAACCTACAGCGATATCAAAGATTTCTCGTTTCTTCGTATTCAGCGTTCAGCGATTTCTCAATTTTTCATATTCCACGTACAGCGATTTCAACTATGTATCTTTTTTTCGTATTCAACGTACAGCGATTTCAACGATTTCTCTTTCTTCATACTCACCGCACAGAGATTTCAACGATTTCTCTTTTTTCGTATGCTGCGCACAGCGATTTCATCTAATTCTCTCTTTTTTCTTATTCAGCGTACAGCGATTTCAACTTCTCTTTCTCTCGTATTCAGCGTACAGCGATTTCAAGGATTTCCCCTTTTATCTTATTCAGCGTACAGCGACATCAACAATTTTTTTCCTATTGAGCGTACAACTATTTCACCGTTTTTTTTTCGTATTTATCGTGCAGCTATTTCAATGAATTTTCCTCCTATTCAGCGTACAGCGATTTCAACGATTTTTCTCGTATTCAACGTACTGCGATTTCAACGGTTTCTTTGGTATTGAGCGTACAGATATTTCAACGATTTCTTATTTTTTCTTATTTAGCATACAGCAATTTCAACGATTACTCTTTTTTTCATAATCAGCTTACAGAGATTTCAAAGATTTTTAGTATTCAGCGTACAGCGGTTTCAACGATTTCTCTTTTTTTCGTATTCATTGTACAGCGATTTCTAAGGTTTTTCTTTTTTTCGTATTAGCGTACAGCGAGTTCAACGATTTCTCTCTTTTTCGTATTCAGCGGAAAGCGATATCAACGATTTCTCTAATTTTGGTATTCAACGTACTGCGATCGCAACCATTTCTCTTTTTTTCGTATTCTACGTTCAGCGATTTCAACTATTTCTCTTTTTTATGATAACCGAACAGCGATTTCAACGATTTGCCTTTTTTTATTCAACGTACAGCTGTCAAAAAAAAAGTGGCCGCACTCGTGAACAGCGAATAGTTTCAAAGTCCACTTCGGGTCGCGGCGATGTTACACGATGCATGTGCTTGTACAAGCAGTTCCGGAACTATGAAAGTGTTCCATTTCTGCGCCTCGTAGACCGGCGGTAGAGTGCTTGTTTAATGATTCAAAGGTCGTGGGTTCGGGCCTTCTTCAAGTTTTCATTTTATTTTTTAATCGTTCTTTAGCGATGTAAATGATATTCAAATTATCATTTATATCCAGTTATCGTTCTTTATGGATATCACTTTATTTATATTTTGTTATCGTTCTTTAGAGATATGAATAAAATTCAGGTCATCATTTGTATTCTGTTATCGTATTATAACGATATGAATAATAATAATAATTATTGTATCTCCAATGGGGGTTAGCCCTATTTTACAGATGTATGTTAGGGCTAAATTTTTATACACAAAAAAGATAAGCATAAAGAGAAAAGGAAAAGAAAATTAAATTAGCTTACGCGATGTAAACGAAACATAAGCAATCCGTAAATTAGGCATTGCGATTGCAAAACAAATATCAGGTATCAATTTGAAACATACAAAAACATTAACAACACACATACGTAACACTTCTATAACACAAATATGCAGCTTTCCGTACCATACATCATAAATTAATACACAATAGTCACACAAACACAATCAAACTATAATTACGACATTGCGACGACATCAAGCATCCCATAACTGACTCACATACATAAGAAATCAAGCATCCGTTACAACACATACACTTCAACATAGTAACCACGCTTTTGAAAGTTACAAATTTTTGCTCCAAGAAGAATAAATAGGACACTGTTGCTAATTACTATTCTTCTACAATTTCTTAAATACATCTGTAATAAATCTGTGAAATTCCGATATGAATAATGTTCACGTTTTTTATATTGTTATCGTTCTTTAGCGATTTAAATAATATTCAAGTTATCATTTATATTGTTTTCCTTCATTAGCATTATAAAACAATATTCAAGTTATTTATATTGTTATTGTTCTTTCGCAAAATATTAATTAAACAAACCGATATTTATCATTTATATTCTGTTATCGTTCTTTAGTGATACTGTATAAATAATATTCAAGTTATTTATACTGTAATCGTTCTTTAGCGATATAAATAACATAAATTTAATATTAGGTTTGGAAAAATCCAGTTGCATAATACTGGTATTAGTTTTTCTTTTTGTATTATTACATTATACTATCTTGAACCACAATAAAATGAAAAGGAGTAACGAGGAATTGAACCTGAGACGTTGACATCTAAATTCCGACGTTCGTCCGCTGAGCTACGAGAGCAAAAGTGTGGAAACATTTTCGGAAAAATTGGCCCAATCACACTCTAAGATTTTCTGATGATTCGTATAAGCTAGTCCAGGATGCGGGGGGCAAAGGCTAATTGAGATTTCCCGGTCTCTGACCGGGTCAAACATCCTGATAGAATTAATATTTAACCCTTGCCGTGACTTTCGGTGAAGTCCGGAGGGCCCAATTAGTCAAATCCACTCTCGTCATCTCCACGCTTGGGCCCCCTGGAATTTAATAAGATCCGAAAGAGATAGTGGTGTGCGGAAAGCAACGGGATGTTACCGCATTTAGGCCTATCCTTTCCAAGGAAAACTGCAAACATGAACAAAGGAAGCTTTTAATAGAAGAAGAAGGATCTTCTGCGGACATCTGGAAAAAGAACAAAGGAAGAGACTAGTGAAGTGCTTTGTGTGGAGTGTGGCATTGTATGGGGAAAGAACATGGACATTACGACGAAATGAAGAGAAACGAATTGAAGCATTTGAAATGTGGATGTGGAGAAGAACGGTGCGTGTGAAGTGGACTGACAGAATAAGAAATAAAATTGTGTTTGAAAAAGTGAGTGAAGAAAGAATGATGCTGAAACTGAATAGAAAGAGAAAAAGGAATAGGTTGGGTCTCTGGTTGAAAAGAATAATAGACGACATTAGGATATGTGGATCATATGCGGAGACTAAGAGGAAGGCAGAAAATAGGAAAGATTGGAGATTGCTGTGTTTGCAATGAAAGACCTGGCCATGGACAGAACATTTATGTGTGTATGTTCAGAATGCCTGGAATATCGTGTCTAAGAACAGTCGCTATTTGCATGCCCACTCGACTGCAAGATGATCGAGATAAGAGGAAGATAGACTAAATATTGAACTGTGGCTTTTTGTTTTATTTTTTGAACGCTTAATTGTTTGAATGTTTTAAGGCCGACGCGAGTAAATTTGTTATGTTTATGCTACGAAAGATATTTTATTGAGAATAAAATCTTTTTTCTTTCCATTTGCAGCCACAATATCATAATGATAATGATAAAGTCATGGCATAATATATTAATGAACCTGATGTTAATTACTAAAATAATCATAAAAGAGAAAGGAGCCATTATATCTAGTTTGTCTCTCTCAAAAACAGAACAAAAAAGGACATAAAAAGCACGATGTTGTACTCGAACGCAGGATCTCATGAATAAGAGGCCTGAACGCTACCATTATGCTATCGAATAACACACAGTATACTTCAATTATAAGTGTAGATATCAGGCAACGTGGTCCAACAACATGTAACATCGCCTGGCTCCGAATTGTAGCGATGATACCCGAAGGGAACTTTGTTTGAGGAGAGCGGCCACTTTTTCTTTTGACAGCTGTACAGCAAGTTCAACGATTTCTCTTTTTTCGTGCTCACCGTACACAGATTTCAACGATTTCTCTTTTTTTTCGTATTCAGCGTACATCGATTTAATCTAATTCTCTTTTTTTTCGTATTCAGCGTAACGCGATTTCAACGATTTCTCTTTTTTTCGTATTCAAAGTACAGCGATTAATACGATTTCTCTTTTATGTGTATTCAGTTTACAGCGATTTCAACGGTATTATTTTCGTATTCAGGGTACAGCTATTTCAACGATTTTGTTTCGTATTCAGTGTACAGCGATTTCAACGATTCTTTTTTTGTATTCGACCTACAGCGATGGCAACGATTTCTCTTTTTATGGTATTCAGCGTAGATCGTATTCAACGATTTTTTTTCGTATTCAGCGTACAGATATTTTAACGATTTTTTTCGTATTCAGCGTACAGCGATTTCAACGATTTATCTGTTTTCGAATTGAGCGTACAACGATTTCAACGAATTTTTTCGTTTTCAGCGTACAGGTATTTCAAAGATAATTTTACGTATTGACCGTACAGATATATCAACGATTTTCTTTCATATTCTGCGAGCTTATTCAACGATTTCTCTTCTTTTCGTGTTCAGCGTACAGGTATTTCAAATAAACTTTTCCGTATTCAGCGTACAGTTATTTCAACGATTTCCTTTCATATTCTGCGTGCTCTTTCAACGATTTGTTTTTTTCGTATTCAGCGTACAGCGATTTCAACGATTTCTCTTTTTTATATTCAGCGCACAGCGATTTCAACGATTTCTATTTTTCATATACGGCGTACAGCGATTTCAAAGATTTCTCTTTATTTTCTTATTCAGCGTACAATGATTTCAACGATTTGTCCCTTTTAACTATTCAACGTACAGCGATTTCATCGATTTGTCTTTTTCTCATAATTATTCTACGTACAGCTTTTTTAACGATTTCATTTTTTACCTGTTCAGCGCTTAGCGATTTCACGGATTTCTCTTTTTTTCGTATTCAGCGAACAGCGATTTCAACGACTTCTCTTTTTTTCGTATTCAGCTTTCAGCGATTTCAACAATTTCTCTTTTTTCGTATTCAACGTACAGTGATTTCAACGATTTCTCTCTTTTTCGTTTTCGGTGTAGAGCGATTTCAACGATTTCTGTTTTTCTTGTATTCAGCGTATGGCGATTTCAACGATTTCTCTTTTTTCATATCCAACGGACAGCGATTTCAACGATTTCTCTTCTTTCGTATTCAGGGTACAGCGATTTCAACGTTTTTTATCGTATTCAGCGTTCAGCGATTTCAGCGATTATTTTTTTCAGCGTACAGCTATTTCAACGATTTTCTTGCATATTCAGCGTATAGTCATATTAGCGATTTCTCTTATTTTCGTATTCAAAGCACAGCGTTAAAACAATTAGTCTTTTTTCGTATTCAGCTTAGAGCTATTTCAACGAATTTCTTCCGTTTCAGCGTACAGCGATTTCAACGATTTTTTTTCGTATTCGACCTACAGCGATTTCCACAATTTCTATATTCTTTTGTATTCTGTGTACAGCGATTTGAACTATTTCTCTTTAATTCGTATTACGTACAGGGATTTCAACGATTTCTCTTTTTTCGTGCTCAGCGTAAACCGATTTCAACGATGTCTCTTTTTTCATATAGAACGGACAGCGAGTTCAACAATTTATCTTTTTTCGTATTCAGCGTACAGCAATTTCAACGATTATTTTTTTCAGCGTTCAGCGATTTCTCAATTTTTCATATTCCACGTACAGCGATTTAAACAATTACTCCTTTTTTCGTACTCATCTTACAGCGAATTCAACGAAATGTTTTTCGTATTCAGCGTACAGCTATTTCAACGAATTTCTTCCGTCTTCAGCGTACAGCGATATCAACGTTTTTTTCGTATTGGACCTAGAGCGATTTCCACGATTTCTACTTTTTTTCGTATTCAGCGTACAGCGTTTTCAACGATTATTTTTCGTATTCGTCCTACAGCGATTTCCTGGATTTCTATTTTTTTCTTATTCTCTGTATAGCGATATCAACGATTTTCATTTTATTCGTATTAGCGTACAGGGATTTCAACGATTTCTCTTTTTTTCGTATTCAGCGTAAGGGGATTTGAAGTATTTCTCTATTTTTCGTATTCAGCGTACAGCGATATCAACGATTTCACTTTTTTTATTCAACGTACAGCGACTTCAACGATTTCTCTTTTTTCATGCTCACCGCACAGAGATTTCAACGATTTCTCTCTTTTTCGTATTCAGCGTACATCGATCTAATCTAATTCTCTTTTTTTCTTATTCAGCGTAGAGCGATATCAACGATTTCTCCTTTTTTCGTATTCAGTGTACAACGATTACAAAGTTTTCCCTTTTTTTCGTATCCAACATACAGCGATATCAACGATTTCTCGTTTTTTCGTATTCAGCGTTCAGCGATTTCTCAATTTTTCATATTCCACGTACAGCGATTTCAACTATTTCTCTTTTTTCGTATTCAACGTACAGCGATTTCAACGACTTCTCTTTCTTCATGCTCACCGCACAGAGATTTCAACGATTTCTCTTTTTTCGTATTCTGCGTACAGCGATTTCATCTAATTCTCTTTTATTTCTTATTCAGCGTACAGCGATTTCAACTTCTCTTTTTCTCGTACTCAGCGTACAGCGATTTCAAGGATTTCTCTTTTTTTCTTATTCAGCGTACAGCGACATCAACAATTTTTTTCGTATTGAGCGTACAAATATTTCACAGTTTTTTTTTCGTATTCATCGTGCAGCTATTTCAATGAATTTTCCTCCTATTCAGCGTGCAGCGATTTCAACGATTTTTCTCGAATTCAACGTACTGCGATTTCAACGACTTCTTTGGTATTGAGCGTACAGATATTTCAACGATTTCTATTTTTATTATTTAGCATACAGCGATTTCAACGATTTCTCTTTTTTTCATATTCAGCCTATAGTGATTTCAAAGACTTTATTATTCAGCGTACAGCGGTTTCAACAATTTCTCTTTTTTTCGTATTCATTGTACAGCGATTTCTAAGGTTTCTCTTTTTTTCGTATTAGCGTACAGCGAGTTCAACGATTTCTCTCTTTTTATTATTCAGCGGAAAGCGATATCAACGATTTCTCTAATTTTCGTATTCAACGTACTGCGATTTCTCTTTTTTATGATCACCGAACAGCGATTTCAAGGATTTGTCTTTTTTTATTCAACGTACAGCGACTTCAACGATTTCTCTTTTTTCATGCTCACCGCTCACAGATTTCAACGATTTCTCTTTTTTTTCGTATTCAGCGTACATCGATTTAATCTAATTCTCTTTTTATTCGTATTCAGCGTAAGGTGATTTCAACGATTTCTCTTTTTTTCGTATTCAAAGTACAGAAATTAATACGATTTGTCTTTTATTCGTATTCAGTTTACAGCGATTTCAACGGTATTTTTTTCGTATTCAGGGTACAGCTATTTCAACGATTTTCTTTCGTATTCAGTGTACTGCTATTTCAACGATTATTTTTTTGTATTCGACCTACAGCGATTGCAACGATTTCTCTTTTTATCGTATTCAGCGTAGAGCGTATTCAACGATTTTTTTTCGTATTCAGTGTACAGATATTTCAACGATTTTTTTCGTATTCAGCGTACAGCGATTTCAACGATTTATCTTTTTTCGAATTGAGCGTACAACGATTTCAACGAAATTTTTCGTTTTCAGCGTACAGGTATTTCAAAGATATTTTTACGTATTGAGCGTACAGATATATCATCGATTTTCTTTCATATTCTGCGAGCTTATTCAACGGTTTCATTTCTTTTCGTGTTCAGCGTAGAGGCATTTCAAAGAAATTTTTCCGTATTCAGCGTACAGTTATTTCAACGATTTTCTTTCATATTCTGCGTGCTCTTTCAACGACTTGATTTTTTTCGTATTCAGCGTACAGCGATTTCAAAGATTTCTCTTTATTTCTTATTCAGCGTACAATGATTTCAAAGATTTGTCCCTTTTTCCTATTAACGTACAGCGATTTCATGGATTTGTCTTTTTCTCATAATTATTCTACGTACAGCTTTTTTAACGATTTCATTTTTTACGTGTTCAGCGCTCAGCGATTTCACGGATTTCTCTTTATTTCGTGTTCAGCGAACAGGGATTTCAACGACTTCTCTTTCTTCGTATTCAGCTTTCAGCGATTTCAACAAATTCTCCTTTTTCGTATTCAACGGACATTGATTTCAACGATTTCTCTCTTTCCGTTTTCGATGTAGAGCGATTTCAACGATTTCTGTTTTTCTTGTATTTAGCGTATAGCGATTTCAACGATTTCTCTTTTTTCATATTCAACGGACAGCGATTTCAACGATCTCTTTTTTTCATATTCAGGGTACAGCGATTTCAACGTTTTTTATCGTATTCAGCGTTCAGCGATTTCAACGATTATTTTTTTCAGCGTACAGCTATTTCAACGATTTTATTTGATATTCAGCGTATAGTCATATCAGCGATTTCTCTTATTTTCGTATTCAAAACACAGCGTTTAAAACAATTACTCTTTTTTCGTATTCTGCTTGCAGCTATTTCAACGAATTTTTTCCGTTTTCAGCGTACAGTGATTTCAACGATTTTTTTCGTATTCGACCTACAGCGATTTCCACAATTCCTATTTTCTTTCATGTTCTGTGTACAGCGATTTCAACTATTTCTCTTTAATTCGTATTACGTACAGGGATTTCAACGATTTCTCTTTTTTTTCGTGCTCAGCGTAAACCGATTTAAACGATTTCTCTTTTTTCATATTCAACGGACAGCGATTTCAACGATTTATCTATTTTTCGTATTCAGCGTACATCAATTTCAACTTTTTTTCGTATTCAGCATACAGCGATTTCAACGATTATTTTTTTTCAGCGTACAGCTAATTCGACGATTTTTTTTCATATTCAGCGATTTCTCTTTTTTCCGTATTCAAAGCACAGCGATTTAAACAATTACTCCTTTTCCGTGTTCATCTTACAGCGAATTCAACGAAATTTTTTCGTATTCATCGTACAGCTATTTCAACGAATTTTACCCCTTTTCAGCGTACAGCGATTTCAACGTTTTTTTTCGTATTGGACCTGGAGCGATTTCCAGGATTTCTACTTTTTTGTATTCAGCGTACAGCGTTTTCAACGATTATTTTTCGTATTCGTCGCACAGCGATTTCCAGGATTTCTATTTTTTTTTTGTCGTATTCTGTGTACAGCGATATCAACGATTTTTAATTTATTCGTATTAGCTTACAGGGATTTCAACGATTTCTCTTTTTTTCGTATTGAGCGTAAAGGGATTTCAACTATTTCTCTATTTTTCGTATTCAGCGTACAGCGATATCAACGATTTCACTTTTTTTAATCAACGTACAGCGACTTCAACGATTTCTCTTTTTTCATGCTCACCGCACAGAGATTTCACCGATTTCTCTATTTTTTCGTATTCAGCGTACATCGATTTAATCTAATTCTCTTTTTTTCTTATTCAGCGTACAGCGATATCAACGATTTCTCCTTTTTTTTGTATTCAGCGTAACCGATTACAAGGTTTTCCCTTTTTTTCGTATCCAACCTACAGGGAAATCAACGATTTCTCGTTTTTTCTTATTCAGCGTTCAGCGATTTCAACGATTTCTCAATTTTTCATATTCCACGTACAGCGATTTCAACTATTTCTCTTTTTTCGTATTCAACGTACAGCGATTTCAACGATTTCTCTTTCTTCATGCTCACCGCACAGAGATTTCAATGATTTCTCTTTTTTCGTATTCTGCGTACAGCGATTTCATCTAATTCTCTTTTTTTCTTATTCAGCGTACAGCGATTTCAACTTCTCTTTCTTTCGTATTCAGCGTACAGCGATTTCAAGGATTTCTCTTTTTTACTTATTCAGCGTACAGCGACATCAACAATTTTTTTTGTATTGAGCGTACAACTATTTCACCGTGTTTTTCGTATTTATCGTGCAGCTATTTGAATGAATTTTCCTCCTATTCAGCGTACAGCGACTTCAACGATTTTTCTCGTATTCAACGTACTGCGATTTCAACGATTTCTTTGGTATTGAGCGTACAGATATTTCAACGATTTCTATTTTTTTATTTAGCATACAGCGATTTCAACGATTTCCTTTTTTTCATATTCAGCCTATAGAGATTTCAAAGACTTTTTAGTATTTAGCGTACAGCGGTTTCAACGATTTCTCTTTTTTTCGTATTTATTGTACAGCGATTTCTAAGGTTTCTCTTTTTTTCGTATTAGCGTACAGCGAGTTCAACGATTTCTCTCTTTTTCGTAATCAGCGGAAAGCGATATCAACGATTTCAATAATTTTCGTATTCAACATACTGCGATTGCAACGATTTCTCTTTTTTCGTATTCAACGTTCAGCGATTTCAACGATTTCTCTTTTTTATGATCACCGAACAGCGATTTCAACGATTTGTTTTTTTTATTCAACGTACAGCGACATCAATGGTTTCTCTTTTTTCATGCTCACCGCACAGAGATTTCAACGATTTCTCTTTTTGTCGTATTCTGCGTACATCGCTTTAATCTAACTCTGTTTTTCTTATTCAGCGTACAGCGATTTCAACGATTTCTCCTTTTATTGTATTAAGCGTACAAGGATTACAAAGTTTTCCCTTTTTTTCGTATCCAACCTACAGCGATATCAACGATTTCTCGTTTTTTCGTATTCAGCATTCAGCGATTTCAACGATTTCTCAATTTTTCATATTCAACGTACAGCGATTTCAACGATTTGTCTCTTTTTAGTTTTCGGTGTAGAGCGATTTCAACGATTTCTCTTTTTTCTTATTCAGCGTATAGCGATTCCAACGATTTCTCTCTTTTTCTTATACAGCGTACAGCGATTTCAACGTTTATTTTGTATTCAGGGTACAGCGATTTCAACGATTATTTTTATTCAGCGTACAGCTATTTAAACGATTTTCCTTCAATTCAGCGTATAGCCATATCAAGCATTTCTCTACTTTTCGTATTGAAAGGACAGCGTTTAAAACAATTACTCTTTTTTCGTATTCAGCTTACAGCGATGTCAACGAAACTTTTCGTGTTCAGCGTACAGGTATTTCAAAGATTTTTTCGTGTTGAGCGTACAGCTATTTCAACGATTTTTTCTAATATTCTGCGAGCTCTGCAAACGATTTCTCTTATTTCTTTTTCAGCGTACATGTAATTTTTCCGTATACAGCGTACAGCTATTTCAACGATTTTCTTTCATATTCTGCGTGCTCTTTCAACGATCTGTACTTTTTTCGTATTCAGCGGACAGCGATTTCAACGATTTCTCTTTTTTCATATTCAGTGCACAGCGATTTCAACGATTTCTCTTTTTTCGTAATAGTCCTACAGCGATTTCCACGATTTCTATTCTTTTTATTTCGTATTCAGTGTACAGCGATTTCAGCGATTTCTCTTTTATTCGTATTAGCGTAGATGGATTTCAACGATTTCTCTTTTTGTCGTATTCAGCGTAAAGCGATTTCAGCGATTTCTCTATTTTTCGTATTCAACGTACTGCGATTTCAAAGTTTTCTCTTCTTTTAATCAACGCAAAGCGACTTCAACGATTTCTCTCTCTTCATGCTCACCGCACAGAGATTTAAAAGACTTCTCAATTTTGTCGTATTCAGCGTACAGCGATTTAATCTAATTCTCTTTTTTTCTTTCTTCAGCGTACAGCGTTTTCAACTATTTCTCTTTTTTTTTTTCGTATTCAGCGTACAGCGATTACAAGGTTTTCTCTTTTTTTCGTATTCAACGTACAGCGATTACAACGATTTCTCGTTTTTTCGTATTCTGCGTTCAGCGATTTCAACGACTTCTCTATTTTTCATATTCCACGTACAGCGATTTCAACCATTTCCCTTTTTTCGTATTCAACGTACGATTTCTTCTTCTACATGCTCACCGCACAGCGATTTCAACGATTTCTCTATTTTTCATAATCAACGTAGAACGACTTCAACGATTTCTCTTTCTTCATCTTCACCGCACAGCGATTTCAACGATTTCCCCTTTCTTCGTATTCTGCGTACAGCGATTTCATCTAAATCTCTTTTTTTCTTATTCAGCGTACAGCTATTTCAACTTCCCTTTTTTTCGTATTCAACGTACAACGATTTCAAGGATTTCTCTTTTTTCGTATTCAGCACACAGCGACTTCAACAATATTTTTTCGTATTCAGCGTGCAACTATTTCACCGTTTTTTTCGTATTCATCGTACAACTATTTCAATGAATTTTCCTCCTTTTCAGCGAACAGCGATTTGAACAATTTTTTTTCGTATTCGACCTACAGCGATTTCCACGGTTTATAATTTTTTTTTTCGTATTCAGCGTACAGCGATTTTAACAATTTTTTTTTCGAATTCGTCCTACAGCGATTTCCACGATTTCTATTTCTTTTCATATTCTGTGTACAGCGATTTCAATGATTCCTCCTTAATTCGTATTAGCGTACAGTTTTTTCAAGATTTCTCTTTTTTCGTATTCAGCGTAAAGCGATTTCAAGGATTTCTCTATTTTCATATTCAACGGACAGCGATTTCAAAGATTTCTCTTTTTTCCGTATTGAGCGTACAGCA